>NC_092178.1:37029346-37186846 GCF_045791955.1 Oncorhynchus clarkii lewisi | reverse complement strand
TGCTATTAGCACAGCTAATAATATGGACCATGCATAGGCTATATAGATGGTCCAATATGTTCAAATAATTTGAACAAATAATTTATTCTGGAGGTGGAAATGTATTTGTAGATAGTGTCAGCATAATAATTTCCATCCACTTTGGAGTAGAATGTCCTTTTAAAAAAGTCACCGGAACTGAGCTTGTCAGTCCTTCTACATAAAATGTATCCTGACCTGCCCCCAGTAAATGTCCAGTCTCCTTCCTAAATGGACTGTGTACTACCACCAGGTCTCTCTCTCTCTCTCTCTCTCTCTCTCTCTCTCTCTCTCTCTCTCTCTCTCTCTCTCTCTCCCCCCCCCCCCCCCCCACACAATATGCTGTAGCTCGGCAGCGAGGAACCACATTGTTTGTACTCAATACTCTACTCAGAGAGTGGCTGGCCGTCAGTTCCAGTTACCCCAGCATGATAATTGGCCTCCCATTGATAGACGTGGGCTCCCTTCACGCTCCAGGGGCCTCGGCTCATTGTCAGAGGAGGCGACACACTGCCGAGCACACTCACACACCGAGCACACTCAAAACAGCACATCAAATCAGCCATGCTTCACGGGCCGGGTGCTAATGTGCGGGGCGGATACGACGAGTGGTGCGTGTGTGTTTGTTTTATCCGGGGGTAGGAGGTCTCCCAAATCACAGTGTGCAGTGTCTCTCCGGGGAGGCTATGGGGTTAACGTGGTTAACTGCAGCCGCTGGTGGCGTTTAAGCTATACTCTCTCGCTTTTCTCCTCTTTCTCCATCACTGCCCACCCCTTTCTCTCTCTCTCTTTCTCTCGTACTATTCCTTCCTCTCTTTCTTTCTTTCTTTCTTTCTTTCTTTCTTTCTTTCTTTCTTTCTTTCTTTCTTTCTTTCTTTCTTTCTTTCTTTCTTTCTTTCTTTCTTTCTTTCTTTCTTTCTTTCTTTCTTTCTTTCTTTCTTTCTTTCTTTCTTTCTTTCTTTCTTTCTTTCTTTCTTTCTTTCTCCCCCTCACCCGTTCTCCCTCTTTCTCGATCCCTCTGTATGTCTTCTATGCCCACAGGGGCCCCACGTTCCCATCCCTCTGTATGTCTTCTATGCCCACAGGGGCCCCACGTTCCCATCCCTCTGTATGTCTTCTATGCCCACAGGGGTCCTACGTTCCCATCCCTCTGTATGTCTTCTATGCCCACAGGGGCCCCACGTTCCCATCCCTCTGTATGTCTTCTATGCCCACAGGGGCCCCACGTTCCCATCCCTCTGTATGTCTTCTATGCCCACAGGGGCCCCACGTTCCCATCCCTCTGTATGTCTTCTATGCCCACAGGGGCCCCACGTTCCCATCTCTGTAATAGAGATATAAATGGGATGTGAGCAGGGAGCCCTGACTCTCACACCATAAATCCACACTAATGGGAACACAGCCACATGGAGGGGGAGAGAGGAGGCTGCAGAGAGAGAGAGAGAGAGAGAAAGAGAAAAGGGAAGAGGGATTTAGTGTATAGAAGATGGGAGAGAGAAGGAAGAAATCGTGGAAATGTAGATTTGTGATATAGCTGGGGAGGTTTGTAGGCACAAATGTGAAGAGCGAAAGAGTGAATAGTTCACAGGTTGTTGGTTCCGTTAAAACCATCAATAACAAATGAAATGTCACTCCCCCTCAAAATGCACTCCAACCAACATCTCTCAACACATATTTTTCTGTCTGTCTAACCCCTCTCTCTCTCTCTCAAAGATGTGCGAGTTACTCACACTACTTATAAAAAAATACATTTTTAGCCCTAACCACTCCTCTCTTCTCTCCCTGCAGCAGCCCTATGCTCCACCCCCTCACCCCATGGCTCCGCCCAGCCCCAGCCATAACAGCTGCAGTCATGGCGGATCCGAGCAGCTGAGTAAAACTAACCTGTATATCCGAGGCCTGCCCCCAGGGACCACGGACCAGGATCTCATCAAGCTCTGCCAACCGTGAGTGTGGTACATACACAGATGATGAGAAACGCACACCCTTGCTCGTACACACATACACTCACTCACTCACTCACTCACTCACTCACTCACTCACTCACGCACACACTCACACAGACACACACACCTGCTGGTACACACACACACACTCACTCACTCACTCACTCACTCACTCACTCACTCACACAGACACACACACCTGCTGATACACACACACCCTCATTTAAGCTGTGTATAAAAGAGTGTATAAAAGAAACAGACACGGGTAATCATAAAAGCTCTGCCAGGTGTGTGTCTGATACAAAAACACCCATGCGCATGGATATACACACACACCTACACTCAGCTCAATAAAGCCCTAATAAAGCTGAGATTGGACTGCCTCCCCCAGGAACCATGGACCAGGACCTCATCAAGCTGCAACACACAGGCACGCACACACACACACACACAAGCCCCTCACACACACACGCACACACACACACGCACAAGCCCCTCACACACACACACACACACACACACACGCACAAGCCCCTCACACACACACACACACACACACACACACGCACACACAAACAGCTTTGTTCGGCTCCATTAAAATCCTCCACGTCTTAATCGATGAAAGGGTCAAGATCATTAATAAAGACACTGCAAACTGTGAAATACAGGCTAAAGGGAAGTCTGCTGGTTACGTGTCCTTTTGTTGCCCATCTTTTCAGACATGTCCCAGTCGAACGTAGCCAATCGTTTCATGATCTTATGGAATCGGAAGGTGCTGCCCAGTAGTTGGTAATGCTCTCCCTATGTCAGAAGTCCCGCATGTCTCGATATTGACCCATCACAATTCCATTAGCTAGAGAGAGCAAGCGCGATAAGAGCGCGGCGGTACTCAGCGTTTTGACACTGCGTATCTCTTAGCCACATAGTCCCCTTCTGTACAAATATCACTGTAGGCCGTTTCAATTTATTCTTCCAATTCAGTATGATCTTGAATTTGAGGCCAGACGTTTTTTCAGAAGGGCATTGTCGGGAACTTAAGTAAAGTACCCGGCAGTGAAGGTTCAAATATCATTCTGTGGTTTACTAGCTCCTGTACCTCAAAACATGACAAAACATTGGACAAACACCATTACTACCTCACTGTCCTCTAGTGGATGCTTCCCTTCCCTTCCTCCCACACACTCTGTCCTCAGCATTTCTCTCCCCTGTATTTTTGCCAGTCGCCTTCGTCCGTATTGTCTAAGTGCCCCCAAGGTTGCCCGAGGTCTGCCGTGCCAATGAAAATCCAATGCCAATGAAACTTTAATTAGCCAGCCACTGTTTCAGGCACAGGCGGGTAGTAACATTTTCACAAAGGTCATCTGGCGCTGCAGTCTGTGACACCCGGGTCCTCCTCCCACCCCAACCTGCTCCAACCCCACCATAATGGCATCCTCCCTTGGCCCGACGCCTTGTCCCCCAGGGCTTCATGTTAAACTGAAACCTCTGAAATGAGCTGTTGCAGTTTTCGGAAAATGAGGAGTCCTAGGGGGTTTTTCAACCACCTCTCAGCCACCCGAGTTATTATCAGTATCATGGGGTTGTCTGACTCTGCCTGTGTGTGTGTGTGTGGCAGCATTTTCCTCTCAGAGATTAGTCTTGAAAACCCGACCCTAGGCAACAGTGACTAGGCAACAGTGACTAGGGTCGGGTTTCAATGACAGACTCTGTTGGCAACTTCTCTAAAGAAGAAGAAACAATGATCCGGGGTGAGTCCTCTTCGGACACACAACTCTCTCAGCAAATCACGATTCCAGAACGTTGCGATACGAAACCAGAGTTTGCAGTGATTTTAGGGAAGGTAGTTGATGCAAACTAGCCTCTTGCATTTCACACTCATTAAATATTACCCCCGTGATATCCATTAAAAAAAAATATATAATATTCAAGCAGATAAGGCACTTAAGGTAGTCCACTTCCACTACTGCTTGTGGGTTCGTTGGTGACTGTACAACCCGATGCGGGATGCACACTCTCTGCCACGGAAAGAGCACACAAAGGCCTGTCCTGTTGAGGCCAGTGGTCATATGTCTTCTCTGTCACTTTGCCCACGGCCAACTGCACTCCTTGAGTCCGTGCCAATCTGGACGGAGACGGGGTTTATCCCCAACTTCTTTAGCGGATGTCTTCAGTTGGTCCTTTAGCCTCTTTTTTTCTGCCCACCTGAAGAGTGACGGCCCAGTTCTGGCTGTCTGTACAGCATCTTTCCGGGGAGGCGGTCCTCTGGCATCCAGACGGCATGGCCCGAGCCATCTAAGCTGGTGGTGGTGTGAAGTACACCTCAATGCTCCTGCAGTTGGTTCTCTGTTCTCGCCATGTGGCACACGGTCCTGCCAGGTCACTTTCAACATGCGTTGAAGCCATTTTATGTCAAAGGACTCTAGTAAGTGTCGGCTGTAGACTATCCATGTTTCACATCCATGAAGGAGTGTAGATACACACACTGCCTGGTAGACTGCAGCTTTGGTGTGAAGGGGATAAGGAAGTGAGGTAGTTCGTCTATGCCTAAAGGGTCCGTCTGCGGGATGGAAACCCTGGGGCTGCCCAATCGCTTGGTAGTCAAATGGATCATAAAGTCTCCCGTTGAAACCAGACCCTAGTCACTGTTGCTTAGGGTCGGGGGTGTTCGAGACAACTCCGATTACTATGAGTCCTTGTGGTGTGCTGAGCCATGCCGGTTCCCGAGACAGGTTCACGGGGTCACACACACTGTGGAACAGCCCCAGCAGTCCAGGCCCCGTATCTCTAAAGTAAACACAGTGCCGCCAACTGACGCATTCTTGAGAGTGTGCCATATCGTAGCTGCTGATTGGAGGTTGTTACACGCCGGCCTGAGAGATGCTTGGAAATGCCAAAGTTCTCTCAAATTGCAGCGGCCACTCCTACATGAAAATGAACTCCGCTCCGCTCTGTGACCGTAACGATACGGCGAGCTACAGTCTCCAAAGAGTCCTAACACTCATCTACTACAACTTCCTCTACTACTTCAAACATAGCCAAAAGAAAAGGGAGTCAATAACAACAATGGCCACGGAGGTTCTAATTCTACGCAGTTGGAAGAGCAATTAATGGGATTTGGGAGTGTGCTTAATCTATTTTATTCAATTGGCTGAGTCTGTAGCTCTCCAGAACCATCAGCCTGATATATGGGCATGGAGGAGCAGCCAGAGAAGGGGGTTTGGCTGAACACCCAGAGCAAGAGAGACCTGGATGGAACAGCCGGTTACCGTTAGAAAAATGCCTGGACCAAGCCAGGCAGGTGGGGCACAGGGCCAAGCATAACCCACCCATGGGGTGTGTAGCCAACGCTAACCCCCGAGCCCTCTTGAGCAACGGGAGACTTTATGATCCATTTGACTACCAAGCGATTGGGCAGCCCCAGGGTTTTCTTGTTGCAGTCCACCACCCAGGAGAGGTAGAGGGGCTGAGTAAAGAGCATTTGAGTAAAGAGCATTTTTAGACAAGGCACTCGAGACCAGACATAGGGCCCACACCTGGAATAACAGAAGCATTCAAGCTCACATTCTCCCTGCCAGTGGCCTAAATCCATAACTCAAACATGTACATTGCAAAGGACCCCAGAGCTTCCCTCCCTACCCTCCCTTCCGTCCTCCTCCCTTTGGACTTCTTTGTTTTCCACCTCCCTCCTGCTTTCATCCATCCCGCCCTTCTGGATCTCTGCACCCAATTTAAGCCGAAGTCCAGCTACAGCTGTGCTCTCTATCACACTGCTTTCCCTCGCCCGATCAAACGGAGAGAAACCCAAATCAAGAGCTAAAAAAAACTTTCCCATGTGTGGTGAGGGATGGAGGAGTGAAAGAGTGGGGAGTGAGAGGTTTGGGGAGCTCCACACAGCAGAGGAAGGAGGAAGGGGTGACCCTGGGACCACCTGTTCCACAGAGCCTCTGAGATCCGAAGCGCCACATTATCCATCGTGACTCTCAGAGGCCCTCTGTTGACGCAAACCGGCCGGCTATCAGAGCCTCCCCGATCCCACGGGCTCCTTTTCAACAAACTGCCAAAGAGATGAAGTGTGAGAAAAGACACTCCAGTCAGCCCAGACTCGGCTCCTTCGCCTCCGTCATCGTCGCCCTACACTTTCAGTCCAGCTCCGCCTTTCCTGGCCCTTTCTCTCTCTCTCTCTCCGTCTCTCCCTCTCTCTCCTTCTCCGTCCAGTCAACCAACTCCGCCGCACGTCCTTCAGAACGGACCGAGATAGCAACGCTTAACCTCTGAGGCAGTGAGGCAACCGCAGGAATGCCCAGGCCGAACTAATATGTTGTATCCTCCACAACATTGATTTGGAGAGCAGTTGCTGTGCAGTGGCTGATATGCCCCCAGGCAATCTCCTACATTATTTATCCCTCAATTACTGTATACATGGTATCGGGACAGCTTGGCTTTTCATAGGCACTCCCTCTGTTTGTTTCTTTACAGCCAGTTACAGCCAGTACACCCACTCTGCTGGGAAGCGTCAGGTAGCCTAGCGGTAAAGAGCTTTGGGCCAGTAACCGAAAGGTCGCTGGTTCGAATTCCAGAGAGGACTAGGTAAAAATCTGCCGATGTGCCCTTGAACAAAGCACTTAACCGTAAGTCACTCTGAATAAGAGTGTCTGCTAAATGACTAAAATGTCAAATGAAAGCTCCACCCCATCCATTACAGGTGCAGCAGCCGTCAGCCTTAAGACTGGTTGACGTGAGGGCAGGAAGCCGAGCGCCCGGGACTCTACAGTTTCCCTCCCAGATGCTTTGACACTCTCTGTCCCTTCCCCCTCTTTCTCTCTCTTTCCCTTTCATCTGGAGTAGTGTGGAGAAAGCAACACAGATGAGATGTGTTCATTTGTGCGTGTCAGACAGAAATGCGTGGCATGTCGGCTTGACAGGTTGTAGACGGCCGTGGACAAACAGGAGCTATTTTGGAACGCTGAAGCCTGAAAGAGAACTGTGGTACTGTGGAAAATAGCCATATGCCTATTACTCATTCTATTAAACACACACACACACGTACGTACAAACACACACACACACACACACACACTGCCATTTTTCTCTCCCACTCACTCCATTAAAAGCACTCCATATCTATAGTGGAGCCCCTGTAGTCGCTCACTCTCGCTTGTTCTCTCTCTCACGTCCTCTTGTTCTCTCACTCTCTCTCTCTTGTTCTCTCCCCCCCTCTCTTTTTGTTTCTCTCTCTCCCTCCTGCCCTCCCTGTGGGTGGAGAGCTCTGCGATGAGCTCCAATCTGATGATCGGCCAACATCTTTCACCAGCACTACCTGTCAAAAATGCATTTTCCTGTGTGTGTGTGTGTGTGTGTGTGTGTGTGTGTGTGTGTGTGTGTGTGTGTGTGTGTGTGTGTGTGTGTGTGTGTGTGTGTGTGTGTGTGTGTGTGTGTGTGTGTGTGTGTGTGTGTGTGTGTGTGTGTGTGTGTGTGTGTGTTATTTTTGGCCTGATACAGATCCTGGGTTGACAAGGACATCACCACTAAATCATTCTCAGGTCAGCTGCAGGTGCTAACTCAACCATGGCCGACACTGCTATTTAACACTGGTGATGCTCAACCATGGCCGACACTTGTCAGGCTTGCCTCAGTCAGAGCCCCTTAAAGGTGACGAAGGGCCAGATCCCGGATGGGTGGCCAACAGAATCGTAAGGAGGAAATGCAACCCAAGCTTGGAGTTTTTTCCAGCCCTGGGCCAGTTGACATGTCATCTTGTGAGTGAGCCAGCAAAGTATTGGCCTAATTCACCGGGTCACAATTTGTCAGAGGGCCGTCGTTGCCAGGGGAGCTATCACAATTCATTTCAAATGCAGAAACGTCAAGATGACATTTAGAAGTAGAACTGTTGTCTTCCAGCAATGGGAATACGTTCCACAGTGGGTGGGGCCAGAGGGTGAGGCGGGCCAAAGAGCTTAGACCTACAGTTCACAGAAAACCATTGTATCACCTGATAGAAGCAGGGAGAGAAGAGCTTAAGAACCGACAACGGTAACATCTTGTACCGTGGTAGTGCAGTGGCCCTACTGTGGGATATCTTCAAAGGGCAGGTCCCTCTACAGTACACAAGTAGAGCTCAGGAGAGTGGCTCGTGATTGATTTTGATTCAGTTCTACTTGAGTGACCAGCGGGTCTCCCCCCCAATGCCAGGTGTCCATCAGGATAGAGCAGGCTAGTTCAGCAGTGCGCAGCACCTGCCTGTCTGTCTCTGCAGTTCACTGTGAGACTAGGCCTGCATCCTAAATGACACCCTGTTCCCTATATAGCTTCCTGGGCTCTGGTCAAAAGTAGTGCACTATATAGGGAAATATAGTGCCATTTGGAACACAACCTGGGTCCCCTCCCCTGCCCTTAACCCTCTGTTCTATAGTCACAGAGGAAGCTTCCATGATCCCAGGTCAACTGGTCCTAGTCCTTAATGGCCCACAGCACTAATAGCTGTGATTTGACCCCTGTCTGTCAGGCTCACCTTTAGAGTTCTGAGGGGGTCGGTTGAGCTTGCGGGTCAACCGGAACGTGGCACTAACTCAACCCGGAACGTTGCACTAAAGTATGGCGCCATCTCTCACTTTCAATCTATCCCTCTCCCTCTTCCTCTGTCTACCACTCTCTCTCTCCCTCTAGCCGTACCTGCCCATTCAGAATATGTGTAAAAACAGTGACACCTGTCTCTTAAATTACCATCAAACATTCAGTAATATAAACGCAAAACTCAAGAGATGAACTGACACAGACGCCACACAGCCTGGGTCTCCCATCTGCCTCTGGGGTCCACAGCGGGATCACTTTCTTTTAATTTCCTCCTTTCAAACTCCTCCCCAAACCTAGGGGCCCAAGGGCCTGTCAGACCCCTCTTCAGATACCCTGGGGTGTTTACACACACACACACACACACACACACACACACACACACACACACACACACACACACACACACACACACACACACACACACACAGAGGAGAGAATGTGACTGTATCCCCTAGAGGTTGTGGTTATACCATGTGGTCAGCAGAAGGGAGGTAGGGAAACACAGACATGGAGCAGAAACTGCCTGGAGCTGTTTCCCACCTACCTGTCATGCCACTTCACACGTCTACTGCAGCAAACAGACAGCGAGGGCGCTTTGGAGAGCCAGCGGGGGGACAACGCCACGCTTGGGTGGTCCGCCAGTCCCCCTCACCCCTCCTCCTGCAAAGCTGGCTCTGGTCTGCTCTCCATGTACGAACCACTTCACCCCCAGCGCAATGGCGGAAATATGCCTGGATCATTTCACCCAGAGAGGGGAAAAGGGAGATGCAGATATTCAATGGATCCAATATGATCCAATGTCTCGTTGTCAGGCCTCCACCCGAAAAGTAGAAGCTGCGGTTGAGGCTAGGCACCGTGCTTCAATTCCTAGAAAGCTTTCGAACAAATGACGTCTTTTACAGTTGCCTCAATTTGTGCGATGTTCAACGGCACAGAACCACAAATAAAAACCTGTATTTTTATTGGCCGGGTGTCCTTTTTAGTCTCGTCGACTCAAATTATTAATTGGATATGGCGGTGGAATGATTGGCAGAGAAAGAGGAAGGGAGAAAGAGTGAGAGGAAGAGGAGGAAAGAGACACTGGCATACCACATTTGACCATATAATAGCACTCTCAGCTTTCCAAGAAAACATCAATTGAGACATTTATGGTCTGTTTACATATATTTCCGAAGTTTTTTACGCAGAACACTGGTAGGAAACCCGTATAAACTGTATGTATGATCATATGACAATATTTTAGCTTGACAATCATTCTATTACACAATTTCTGATATATCACATGCATTTGTTATATTTTCCTGCATAAGTCAAATCCGTATTATGCCTCTAATGCCATTCATTACAATTAGGCTGGTTTGGATGTCCTCTCCGCCCCATGGCAATATGTGTAGAATAGCAGGAAGTTTGCTTTAGAAATGCCAAATTCTCTCATCCTCAATTCAATATATGTAGAATACCATGAAATGAGCTGTAAAACTGCACATTTTCCTCTCCACCCCATGGCAATATGTGTAGAATAGCATGAAATGATCTTTCAAAATGCCAAATTCTCTGAGCCTCATTGCAAAATGTGTAGAATAGCAGGAGGTGAGATATTAAAATGCTAATTTTTCTCTTTGCCCCATGGCGAAATTAGTAGAATTGTAGGAAGTTAACTGTTTCCCCGAGAGAGAAACTGTGCCACCGCAGAGAGAGATAGAATTGGGAGAGGGACAGAGGAGGAGAGGGAACGAGGGACAGAGGAGGAGAGGGAACGAGGGACAGAGGAGGAGAGGGAACGAGGGAGAGAGAGGGAAAGAGCGAGAGAGGGACTGGGTGAGGACTGACTAGGACCATTAAAGACTGAGATGACGGAGACCGACAGTGATTGAAATAGGATTAGAGGAGACCGGCTCGAGCAGAGCGACAGCATCACCAGTGTTAAACCTGGGCTTCACAGGGACTGTCTCTGTCACATCAAAGACATGGAAGAGAAGCCGCCAGCACGGTGTCCACACACACACACACACACACACACACACACACCTTTGCATGCACAAACATATATACGTGGCTCGTACACGGCTTGTGTTCCCTGTTTATTACCAATATTCTCCATGATGGGCTCGATGCCTGATTCAGCCTTTTCTTTTCATCCCACTCCTGGTGTCTTTGTGGGGTATTTTTGGATCACAGACACGATGCATTGATGAACCATCTTTAACAATTAATGAGACGACTTGTCTCCTGGTCCCAGTGGACCCAAACAAAGTTCTGATGAGAACGTTCCCCAACCCCATGCCAATCAGAGACCTTTTTAACTGTTTCCCAGAACGAGCCGACTGTACACACACACACACACACACACACACAGGCTCTTGCTCATTTTCGCACATACACACAACCAGACACGCAGAAAACACATGCACACCTTAGTTAGTGCTACGTTAATGTTACAATCAATGTGTAACTTCGTTGAGTTTCCAATGTATGTTCAGTTTTTTCTCTCCATCATAGTTTGTCACGTGCACAGGACACGGCAGGTGTAAACGAAGGCTTTTTCCTCAACAGTGCACCATCAATAACAAACATACAATGTTTGCTTTGAGTATATCAATGGCATCAAATATATGCACCAGCCCCGTGTTGAATCCAATCTTTTCTATTGCTCATGGGAGACGCCCTCGAACTCCCTCGAGGGAATACAAATCCCCGTTGATATTTCTTACCAGGTAAAGTCAAATTACCCTGTGTCTCTCGCTCCCATAAAATACAATCGACTGATTGGTATCAATGAGGCTAAGTTTCCGCCTGCCGGGCTGCGTCCCCAATGGCGCCCTGTTCCCATAGAGGTGCACTACTTTTGTCACCAGGCATATTGGGAACTGGTGCCATTTGGGACCCAGCCACCGTCAAAATTACCCTGCGTCTCGATCCCATCAAGACAACAGTCTGATTGGTATCCAGGAGTCTGAGTGTCAGGCTGTAGTTTTTCCTCTTTGTGCTCATCAGTTCATGCCTGCCACCCACCCCACCGCAGCATGCAATAAATAGAGTCTTCGCTGTGCGTTGAGAAATGGCACAATTATCCCCCGCTGGTGAAATATGGGCCAGGAAGCTGCACACTTCCCTATGTACACACACGCACACACACACACACACACACACACACACACACACACACACACACACACACACAAGGGAAAGTACAGGCACGCACGCATACACACAGGCACAAACACACAGGCAGGCACACACACAGAGCTGCCTGATGCCGTCGTCCTCTAGTCCACACACAGTCCATAACGATGGGGTTTTTGCCACAGCAAGTCATAGTGCAATTGTTTGATTAATGGGAGAGATGAAGTGGTAGTAGACATTCCCGATGTGTCAACTTCCTCTGTGTTTATTTCCCAGCAGCGGTAATGGTTATCAAGAGAGCAATCGTGCCTCACTACATTTATACATTTTTAAGGCCAAGTGGAGGTTAGAGAATTGAGAGAGGACAAAATAGCCTACTGTAATGGTAATAGCACTACTGAATTCTAAGAATATTCCCAATGTTATGTCCTAGAACCATTCCACCGAGTAATTCGGCTTCTCTCTTCTCTTCACAGATATGGGAAAATAGTGTCAACCAAGGCCATCCTGGACAAGAACACCAACCAGTGCAAAGGTATGTCACCAAGGTCTCTGTATCCCAAATGGCACCGTATTCCCTAGGTAGTGCACTACTTTTGACCAGGGCACTATGTAGGGAATATAGGGTGCCATTTGGGATGCAGGCTGAGCCTTGTGTCTGCCACCGTCCACGGCGCAGCGATCACTCATCAAAGCAGATGTTGTCAGAGGAAGCGTTCGGTGCCAAGCCCTGGCATGAGCACAGACCTCAGTCGAGAAAGCACCTGCATGTCGCAAATCAACGATTTAGCAGTTACCGCTAGCTGGATGGAGGTTAATGACTAGGCCCAACGATGAAGTTCGCTCGCCGGAAGGACGTCAGACGATGGGCAGTTGTTGTGCAGCCCCTCCCTAGCTACGGCCCCGTAGACTCTTTTATCTCCCCCTCTTTCAACCGGGTCTTGGAAAACAGCGTTAGCCTGTGCTGTCTGTACACTCACCAGGAGTGTCATGTTGACACATCAAAACCAAACGACGGAGCCTTCATATCGGCGGCAAATGTTTCAATCGCTAATCAAGTGCACATATCCAATTAGAAGGAGAACAGGCAAGTACGATGCAGTTAAACGTTCTTTAGTATCGCTCTGGTCTTACATCTCAAGCTATTCGTAGACATGTTCCCCGCTTCAGCCGGTACAGTACTGTAAATACATTTCCGTAGTTTTCCTTCTGTTCACTCTCCTCTGACGGCTGCTACACTCAAAACGGAGCGACAAGAGTGTCGTAGATACGGTCCATTCCAAAAATTTGACGTACGGTGTGTAGACCCATTTCATGGCCAGTCGTAGAGGGGGAGAAGAAGAAAAACAACAGATTAGTCCTGAGGTGTATGGCAGCACTGTTTAAGCGCTACTGAAGTTCCATCAATACTAATTGTTTTTTGCAGCCTCTTTGCTCTGTATTGCCGCCCCCCTTCGAGGTGATGCCTCCTTCCGACCGTCCTTACCTGGATGGAACCCGCCCGTTGTGTGACGGGTCAGATGTAGAGGGAAAACAACCCTCCATGATTCAAGGCTGGAGAAGCCTCGGATTGGCTTAACCTCCTTTGTGTGGGGCGGCAGGTAGCTTAGTGGTTAAGAGCGTTGGGCCAGTAACCAAAGGGTCACTGGTTCAAATCGCAGAGGCATCTACCGTAGGTGAGAAATCAACTGATGTGCCCTTGAGCAAGGCACTTAACCCGAATTGCTTCTGGGTAAGAGCATCTGCTAAATTACTAGAATGTCCATTTGTTGCTGTTGACTCATGTAGGCAATCAGAAGTCAGCCTGGGCCCCTTGTTAGGAGGAAGGATGGACCCACGGGTGGTGGAAAGCAGGAAGAGAGGATTGAGGGAGTATACGGACACACCAGAGGTGTGAAGTAAATCGCAGGGTGTGGAGATGAAATACAGTAGAGCCTCTCTGAGTCCAGGGCACTGGCCTGGTGAGTTATGCTCTGGAGGGCCAGGCACTCGGCTCGGCACTCGCGGGTGGGGGGAGACCAGTTTCCCATACCTCACCTGCCTGGAATGCAGCGCTGCCGAGATGCCAAAAGCCAAGCAAAAGCATCTGTATTTTACGAGTGGAAATGATGGTCCAGCCCTGTGCACCGAGGGAGGGGAAGGGGGAGTAGGGCAGAAAGACGGGAGAGAGAGGGAGAAAGGAAGAGAGGCCACAATAGCTCCAAGGCCTCATCAGAAGCCATGTGTTTCTGTATAAATGCAGATCTCTGGCTTACCCCTACCATGTAACCTATGTCTCTGATCACTACTGACAGCCAGGGCCTCATTCCTTTCATACTGATGTTGAAATACATGTGCAACATATTTCAGATTTTTAGAGAGCTTGATACAGAGTGCCTGTGTTTTTTTGTCTTCTTGACCCCGACCAGCATTTTATTTCTTAAACTGAAATGATTTTCTTCTAGTGAGACACCAATGTTGTAACATACCCGCTCAACTTTTTTTCATGATAGCGTCAAAGTTCAGAGGTTACTCCAGTCTACTCAATCTGCTTCTAAACAGATTTTTCCTTTCAAAAGCATGCTCTCTCCTCCTCTCCGTCCTTGTAAAGGTGAATGCAGGAAGGCGGGGTACGGGTTGGAGCAGGTTTCGTATCCATCATAAGAAGAACACCGCGTCGCCCTGATCTGGTATCACTTTGTTTTCAGTCGTCTGCCCTTTTGACCTGGCGCTCCTTTAAATGTCAGAGGCAGTGCTTTTTCAACACGGTGGCACCACCAGACAGACACCGAGCCGGGAACAAACCAGGCCAATCCTCCCTCCCTCCTCTCCTGTGTTATTTGTATTTAGTTCAGCTCAGTGAGAATGCAGTAAAGCGCAAGAAAAAGGGGAAGGGTGCATGAGGTCAGCAACCAGTCATCTCTGGGAAAGATTAAAGAAATGCGAGACACACTGAGATTGAAGCGTGGGAGAGGAACCTGTTTGTTGTAGAGAGGCCGAGATATGCTGGGCACTGATGTACCCCACACACACACACACACAAACAAATGCACTTGCGCACGCACGCACACACAATCACGCATGCATGGATGCACTCATTATACACACACAATCACACGAGCATGCCCAGTGGTGTAAAGTACTTCAGTACAAATATGTGAAAGGACTACTTAAGTCGTTTTTATGGGTATCAGTACTTTACTTTACTATTTACATGTTTTGAATACTTTTACTTTTACTTCACCACATTCCTAAATAAAATTATATACTTTTTACTACATACATTTTCCTTGACACCCAAAAGTACCCGTTACATTTTGAATGCTTAGTAGGTCAGGGAAATGGTCTAATTCACAGACTTATCGAGAGAACATCCCTGGTCATCCCTAGTGCCTCTGATCTGGCAGACTCACTAAACACATGCTTCGTCTGGTTTGCTTAATATAAGGAATTTGAAATGATTTATACTTTTACTTTTGATACTTAAGTATATTCAAAACCAAATACGTTTAGATTTTTACTCAAGTAGGATTTTACTGGGTGACCTTCACTTTTACTTCATTTTCTATTAAGGTATCTTTACTTTTACTCCAGTATTTTTATTTAACTAGGCAAGTCAGTTAAGAGCAAATTCTTATTTTCAATGACGGCCTAGGAACAGTGGGTTAACTGCCTTGTTCAGGGGCAGAAACGACAGATTTTTACCTTGTCAGCTCGGTGATTCGATCTTGCAACCTTTCGGTTACTAGTCCAACGCTCTAACCACTAGGCTACCTGCTGCCCCAAGTATGACAATTGGGTACTTTTTCCACCACTGAGCTTGCATACACATACAGTGGGGCAAAAAAGTATTTAGTCAGCCACCAATTGTGCAAGTTCTCTCACTTAAAAAGATGAGAGAGGCCTGTAATTTTCATCATAGGTACACTTCAACTATGACAGACAAAATGAGAAAAGAAATCCAGAAAATCACATTGTTGGATTTGTAATGAATTTATTTGCAAATTATGGTGGAAAATAAGTATTTGGTCACCTACAAACAAGCAAGATTTCTGGCTCTCACAGACCTGTAACTTCTTCTTTAAGAGGCTCCTCTGTCCTCCACTCGTTACCTGTATTAATGGCACCTGTTTGAACTTGTTATCAGCATAAAAGACACCCGTCCACAACCTCAAACAGTCACACTCCAAACTCCACTATGGCCAAGACCAAAGAGCTGTCAAAGGACACCAGAAACAAAATTGTAGACCTGCACCAGGCTGGGAAGACTGAATCTGCAATAGGTAAGCAGCTTGGTTTGAAGAAATCAATTGTGGGAGCAATTATTAGGAAATGGAAGACATACAAGACCACTGATAATCTCCCTCGATCTGGGGCTTCACGCAAGATCTCACCCCGTGGGGTCAAAATGATCACAAGAACGGTGAACAAAAATCCCAAAACCACACGGGGGGAGCTAGTGAATGACCTGCAAAGAGCTGGGACCAAAGTAACAAAGCCTACCATCAGTAACACACTACGCCGCCAGGGACTCAAATTCTGCAGTGCCAGACGTGTCCCCCTGCTTAAGCCAATACATGTCCAGGCCCATCTGAAGTTTACTAGAAAGCATTTGGATGATCCAGAAGAAGATTGGGAGAATGTCATATGGTCAGATGAAACCAAAATATAACTTTTTGGTAAAAACTCAACTCGTCGTGTTTGGAGGACAAAGAATCCTGAGTTGCATCCAAAGAACACCATACCTACTGTGAAGCATGGGGGTGGAAACATCATGCTTTGGGGCTGTTTTTCTACAAAGGGACCAGGACGACTGATCCGTGTAAAGGAAAGAATGAATGGGGCCATGTATCATGAGATTTTGAGTGAAAACCTCCTTCCATCAGCAAGGGCATTGAAGATGAAACGTGGCTGGGTCTTTCAGCATGACAATGATCCCAAACACACAGCCCGGGCAACGAAGGAGTGGCTTCGTAAGAAGCATTTCAAGGTCCTGGAGTGGCCTAGCCATTCTCCAGATCTCAACCCCATAGAAAATCTTTGGAGGGAGTTGAAAGTCCGTGTTGCCCAGCAACAGCCCCAAAACATCACTGCTCTAGAGGATATCTGCATGGAGGAATGGGCCAAAATACCAGCAACAGTGTGTGAAAACCTTGTGAAGACTTACAGAAAACGTTTTACCTCTGTCATTGCCAACAAAGGGTATATAACAAAGTATTGAGATAAACTTTTGTTATTGACCAAATACTTATTTTCCACCATAATTTGCAAATAAATTCATTAAAAATCCTACAATGTGATTTTCTGATTTTTTTGCTAATTTTGTCTGTCATAGTTGAAGTGTACCTATGATGAAAATTACAGGCCTCTCTCATCTTTTTAAGTGGGAGAACTTGCACAATTGGTGGCTGACTAAATACTGTTTTGCCCCACTGTACAGCGGGGAGAACAAGAACTTCATATACTGCCGATTTTACAGGTTTTCCTACTTATAAAGCATGTAGAGGTCTGTAATTTTTATCATAGGTACACTTCAACTGTAAGAGACGGAATCTAAAACAAAAATCCAGAAAATCACATTGTATGATTTTTAAGTAATTCATTAGCATTTTATTGCATGACATAAGTATTTGATACATCAGAAAAGCAGAACTTAATATTTGGTACAGAAACCTTTGTTTGCAATTACAGAGATCATACGTTTCCTGTAGTTCTTGACCAGGTTTACACACACTGCAGCAGGGATTTTGGCCCACTCCTCCATACAAACACGGTGAGTGGAGTTTAGACCAAAAAGCTCTATTTTTGTCTCATCAAACCACATGACCTTCTCCCATTCCTCCCCTGGATCATCCAGATGGTCATTGGCAAACTTCAGACGGGCCTGGACATGCGCTGGCTTGAGCAGGGGGACCTTGCGTGCGCTGCAGGATTTTAATCCATGACAGCGTAGTGGGTTACTAATGGTTTTCTTTGAGACTGTGGTCCCAGCTCTCTTCAGGTCATTGACCAGGTCCTGCCATGTAGTTCTGGGCTTATCCCTCACCTTCCTCATGATCATTGATGCCCCACGAGGTGAGATCTTGCATGGAGCCCCAGACCGAGGGTGATTGATCGTCATCTTGAACTTCTTCCATTTTCTAATAATTGCGCCAACAGTTGTTGCCTTCTCACCAAGCTGCTTGCCTATTGTTCTGTAGCCCATCCCAGCCTTGTGCAGGTCTACAATTTAACCCTGATGTCCTTACACAGTTCTCTGGTCTTGGCCATTGTGGAGAGGTTGGAGTCTGTTTGATTGAGTGTCTTTTATACAGGTAACGAGTTCAAACAGGTGCAGTTAATACAGGCAATGAGTGGAGAACAGGAGGGCTTCTTAAAGAAAAACTAACATGTCTGTGAGAGCCGCAATTCTTACTGGTTGTTAGGTGATAAAATACTTATGTCATGCAATAAAATGAAAATGAATTACTTAAAAATCATACAATGTGATTTTCTGGATTTTTTTAGATTCCGTCTCTCACAGTTGAAGTGTACTTATGATAAAAATTACAGACCTCTACATTCTTTGTAAGTAGGAAAACCTGCAAAATCGGCAGTGTATCAAATACTTGTTCTCCCCACTGTATGTACATTAATCCACACATGCACGTAGAATAGCACACACATGTACATTCCACATTTTTGCACTCTGTAAAACACAGAGTGCATAATCACATTTAGGCCAGCATACTAGAGCCTCTCCTCTCCTCCACACACGCAGCCTACACCCCCACCCAAAACACTCATCCATCTGCCTTAGGACTCTATGGCTCCTGCAGCAACCAGCAGCAGATCTATCAATCCTCCGCCTGCCTAGCATCATAGCGTGACTGCCTTCCACCTCTGCATCGTGCAGGCTCTGAATGAGCCTCTCCATCTTCCCATCGCTGACGCCCTGGACCGACCGGAGAGCAATGGGAACAGGAAGTTCTGAAAGGCTTAAGGGTCGTCAAGCTCTGTGGGTAAGAGGGGAGGAATTCTCTCCCTCTGTCCCTGTATTGTTCCCTCTTGCTTCCTTTTGGATGTTTTTCATTTAGTAGGAGTGAGATGTGGGTTAGCTTAATCTGAGGGTCTCGGGGAACCGAAACCACTCATTTGCTATCCTGAAAAAAACATGAAAAGGGCAGCTCAGGCATTTGAAGGAAAGCAGGGGCTGACCAAATGGAGACATTTTAGATTTTCCTTTATGAGCCCCGAGGCAGAGGAAATGACCTCAGCCCGTTAAAGGACCTCCGTTTCCTCTGCCAGGAGATAAGGCCGCGGAGGCTAAGATTCGCAAGCCGGCCTGGCGGTTCAACACCACTCAGGATTGTACGAAATTAGATGAGATAATTGGCTCCCACGGTTTTGTTCTCTTCTCAGCTGCCTGTTGTTGTTCCTCAATGACACCTGTCATCCAGGCTATATTTTTGTTCTGTAGCTCAGTTGGTAGTGCACAATGCTTGTAACACCAGGATAGTGGATTTGAATCCTGGGAAAACACATACGTTATAATTTTGCCCTGAGAACAGCCTCAATTTGTTTCGGCATGGACTCTACAAGGTGTCAAGCGTTCCACAGGGATGCTGGCCCATGTTCACTCCAATGCTTCCCACAGTTGGCTCAATGTTCTTTGGGTGGTTGACCATTCTTGATACACACAGGGAACTGTTGAGCGTGAAAAACTCAGCAGCGTTGCAGTTCTTGACACAAACCGGTGCTCCTTACTACCATACCCCATTCAAAGACACTTAACTATTGTGTCTTGTCCATTCGCCCTCTGAATGGCACACATACACAATCCAAGGCCTTCTTTAACCTTTCTCCTCCCCTTCATCTACACTGATTGAAGTGGATTTAACAACTGACATCAATAATGGATCATAGCTTTCACCTGGATTAATCTGGTCAGTCTACAGTTGAAGTCAGAAGTTTATATACAATTAGGTTGGAGTCATTAAAACTAATTTTTCAACCACTCCACAAAGTTCTTGTTAACAACTATAGTTTTGGCAAGTTGATTAGGACATCTACTTTGTGCATGACACAAGTAATTTTTCCAACAATTGTTTACAGACAGATTATTTCACTTATAATTCACTGTATCACAATTCCAGTGGGTCAGAAGTTTACATACACTAAGTTGACTGTGCCTTTTAACAGCTTGGAAAATTCCAGAAAATTCAATTGTAGGTGTACCTGTGGATGTATTCCAAAGCCTACCTTCAAACTCAGTGCCTCTTTGCTTGACATCATGGGAAATTCAAAAGAAATCAGCCAAGATCTCAGAAGAAAAATTGTAGACCTCCAAAAGTCTGGTTCATCCTTGGGAGCAATTTCCAAATGCATGAAGGTACCACGTTCATCTGTACAAATAATAGTACGCAAGTATAAACACCATGGGACCACGCAGCCGTCATACCGCTCAGTAAGGAGACGCTTTCTGTCTCCTAGAGATGAACGTACTTTGGTGCGAAAAGTGCAACTAAATCCCAGAACAACAGCAAAGGACCTTGTGAAGATGCTGGAGGAAACAAGTACGAAAGCATCATGTTTTTGGGGTGCTTTGCTGCAGGAGGGACTGGTGCACTTCACAAAATAGATGGCATCATTAGGGATGAAAATTATGTGGATATATTGAAGCAACATCTCAAGACATCAGTCAGGAAGTTAAAGCTTGGTTGCAAATGGGTCTTTCAAATGGACAATGACCCCAAGCATACTTCAAAAGTTGTGGCAAAATGGCTTCAGGACAACAAAGTCAAGGTATTGGAGTGGCCATCACAAAGCCCTGACCTCAATCCTATTGAACATTTGTGGGCAGAACTGAAAAAGTGTGTGAGAGCAAGTAGGCCTACAAACCTGACTCATTTACACCAGCTTTGTCAGGTGGAATGGGCCAAAATTCACCCAACTTATTGTGGAAGGCTACCCGAAACGTTTGACCCACATTAAACAATTTAAAGGCAATGCTACCAAATACTAATTGAGTGTATGTAAACTTCTGACCCACTGGGAATGTGATTTAAAGAAATAAAAGCTGAAATAAATCATTATCTCAACTATTATTCTGATATTTCACATTCTTAAAATAAAATGGTGGTCCTAACTGACCTAAGACAGGGAATTTATATTTGGATTAAATGTCAGGAAGATAGAAGAGATACAGTATATAAAGTAGTGCATCACTTTCTACTAGGCTTGGCCATTACAATTGCCTGCATCCATACACCTCCCACTAGCACAGAGTGAGCCTCTAATGGAGAAATATCTGCAAATGTTAGTCTCTATAAAAATTAGATTTATGGCTATGTCGATGGCTGAGTAGAGTATTGCATGATGCCGAGCATAAAGGAGAATTGATGAATGAGGTTGTGCTCTCCAAGAAGGCCTGTTTTGGATTGTCCCGTGTGCATTTCTGGGAAGTGGAAAGAGAAAGGCAAGCGAGTGCTGTTTGCATCCATTATCGGTTTCTCATTAGAGAGGCCGAGATATAAACATTTGTCTATGTTGCCGGCGCAATTAGGGATTCTCTCTGCAGCCCCTCTGCCCTTTGAAAATGAATTATGTGCAGATGAGAATCTCAACTTAAGTGCGGCCAGCAGCAGACCTCTTCCAGAATGCTTCTCTCTTCCCAAAAGCGATTCCAGAAAGAGGCAAGCTATGGAGAAACAGGTGAGAGAGAGGCATAAAGAGAAGAGTGTACGCCTGTCCCCTGTTTGCATGTGTAGTAATGCCCTTAATTTGTAATCGCAATGGAAAAATTCCATTGATTGGGTGGCGTCGCAAACCTCAATGTGGTGTTCCCCGTACTCCACCCGTTCTTATTTTGCTGCAGAGCCTCACACAGCTCAACCCCCCCCCCCCCCCCCGCTTCCATCTCCCTCCCTTTTCCATCTCCCATTCCTTTAAGCCAAGGCGCTCTCTCGCCTTCCAAGTTGGCCACTCACCAAGCTGGCGTCTAAATGGGTGAGCACGTCGTAAATAGAACCCGGCCACCACATTCCTCCAGCAGTGACCTTTTGTTCCCCCCCTCCACTTCCTGTGCTGCTCCCGCTGGCAGTGTGGTCGCCGCTTCACTTCCAGGGCTGGCCGGCCGGGAGACCAATGCCCCGAGGGACAGCAGCACTGTCTCTGTGTCATGAGCCCTGAGCTCTGACACCATCCTTGCTTGTGTTTGACGTCACTTCCATCCTTATACAACACTGTTGAGCTCTCTTCCCTCCCGGTCCATCGACAAACGGCCTTGAGGGTTATCAGTCGAGGGCGAGGGCGTATCTACCACCATTTTATCCCAGAGTCACCGTCGCTATTGTGGTAACCACAATGGGGGCCGCAGCCTTTCCCTGACCTGCAAGGGGTTCGGGGTTCGCCCCTGCATCTTCCGGAGTAATGATCATATCCTTGATTAGTTAAGGAAGGAATAAATCAGAAATGAATGAATAAGGGTAGATGGGAGCGGCTTGGCTGTTCCTTATGAATGAATCAGAGCTGAGGGACAAAGAGGGCCGTGCATGAAAAATAAAGGAACACTTTGTCCTTCTCATGGTTTTTATGTTCGTCTCTGCATTGGAGATGTGTTTTTCAGAGGCCCCTCTTGATCTATGCTTTGTTAAAATGTTGTCTCTGTCTGCCCATTTTTGTGCAATCTGCCACGGTTGCTGAGGTGATTATCTATCCTGTTGCCTAGTCACTTTATCCCTACCTATATGTACAGTGCATTCGGAAAGTAATAAAACCTGTTTGTTTTTTCCACATTTTGTTACGTTATACCCTTATTCTAAAATGGATTCCCAAAAAATGTTTACTCATCAATCTACACTCAATACCCCATAATGACAATGCGAAAACAGGTTTTTAGAAATTGTTGCAAATTTATTGAAAATAATATTTACGTAATTATTCAGACCCTTTGCTATGAGACTCAAAATTGTAGAAATATAGAAGAAGTATAGTAGAAGGAATTGTCCATAGAGCTCCGAGACAGGATTGTGTCGAGGTACATATCTGGGGAAGGGTACCAAAACATTTCTGCAGCATTGAAGGTCCCCAAGAACACAGTGGCCTCAATTCTTAAATGGTAAAGATTTGGAACAACCAAGACTCTAACTAGAGCTGGCCACTTGGCCAAACTGCACAATTGGGAGATAAGGACCTTGGTTAGGGAGGTGACCAAGTACCCAATGGTTACTCTGACAGAGCTCCAATGGTCTTTCAGAAGGACAACCATCTCTGCAGCATTTTACTAATCAGGCATTCATGGTAGAGTGGCCAGACGGAAGCCACTCCTCAGTAAAAGGGACATGACGGAGATTCTTGATGAAAACCTGCTCCAGAGCGCTCAGGACCTCAGACTGGGGTGAAGGTTAATCTTCCAACATGACAACGACCCTAAACGCACAGCCAAGACAGCGCAGGTGGCTTCGAGACAAGTCTCTGAATGGCCCAGCCAGAGCCCGAACTTGAACCCGATCTAATATCTCTGGAGAGACATACAAGTAGCTGTGCAGCGACGCTCCCCATCCAACCTGACAGAGCTTGAGAGGAACTGCAGAGAAGAATGGGAGAAATTTCCCAAATACAGTTGTGCCAAGCTTGTAGCGTCATACTCAAGAAGACTCGAGGCTGTAATCGCTGCCAAAGGTGCTTCAACAAAGTACTGAGTAAAGGTCTGAATGCTTATGTAAATGTGATATTTCAGTTTTTTATTTGTAATAAATTAGCAACCATTTCTAAAAGCCTGTTTTGCTTTGTCATTATAGGGTATGGTGTGTAGATTGATGAGGGAAAAAACTGTTTAATCCATTTTAAAATAAGGCTGTAACGTAACAAAATGTAGGGATCTGAATACTTTCAGAATGCACTATATACAGTAACAGACAAAAGGTTGGACAAACCTACTCATTAAAGGGTTTTTCTTTATTTTTACTGTTTTCTATGTTGTAGAATAATAGTGAAGACTTTAAAACTATAAAATAACACATGGAATCATGTAGAAACCAAAAAAGTCTTCAACAAATCAAAATATATTTTAGGTTTTAGATTTTTCAAAGTAGCCACCCTTTGCCTTGATGACAGCTTTGGAAACTCTTGGCATTCTCTCAACCAGCTTCATGAGGTAGTCACCTGGAATGTATTTCAATTAACAGGTGTGCCTTGTTAAAATGTACATTTTTGGAATTTCTTTCCTTCTTAATGCGTTTGAGCCAATCAGTTGTGTTGCGACAAGGTAGGGGTGGTATACAGAAGATAGCCCTATTTGGTAAAAGACCAAGTCCATATTATGGCAAGAACAGCTTAAATAAGCAAAGAGAAACGACAGTCCATCATTACTTTAAGACATGAAGGTTAGTCAATGTGGAACATTTCAAGAACTTTAAGTGCAGTCGCAAAAACCAAGTGCTATGATGAAACTGACTCTCATGAGGACTGCCACAGGAATGGAAGATCTAGTGTTACCTCTGCTGCAGAGGATAAGTTCATTAGAGTTGCCAGACTCAGAAATTATTTAACTAGGCAAGTTCGTTAAGAACAATTCTTATTTACAATGACTGCCTACCAGCGTGAGATGGTTTGGGATGAGTTGGACCGCAGAGTGAAGGAAAAGCAACCAACAAATGCTCAGCATATGTGGGAACTCCTTCAAGACTGTTGGATGGTTTGTTGAAATAATGCCAAGAGTGTGCAAAGCTGTCATCATGGCAAAGGATGGCTACTTTTAAGAATCTAAAATATAAATTGTATTTTGATTTGTTTAACACTTGTTTGGTTACCACATGATTCCATATGTGTTATTTCATAGTTTGGATGTCTTCACAATTATTCTACAATGTAGAAAATAGTCAAAATAAAGAAAAACCCTTGACTGAGTAGGTGTGTCCAAACTTTTGACTGGTACTGTCAAAAGACTGGTACTGTATCTCTACCTCAATTACATCGTACACCTGCACATCGACTCGGGACTGGTACCCTGTGTATATAGCCAAGTTATCGTTACTCAATGTGTATTCATTCCTTGTTATTATTCAATTATTTTTTTTTTTTTTCTCTGCATTGGTGGGAAGGGCCCGTAAGTAAGCATTTCACTTAGTCTACACCTTTTGTTTTATGAAGCATCTGACAAATAACATTTGACTTGATTTGATTATGTCGCTGTACTCCAACCCGCATCAACAATCAGGCTAAACTGGATGTACATGTAGCACAAAATGTCACTGTCATTTTCCTAGAACCCTTAGCTTTGTGGGCTTTTCACTTTTTCATGTAATCTGCCACTGTTTAAGGTCTGTTGACATTCTAGCCTATGACGTAAATTACTTAAATAGTCAAATTACATTTCAGGCATTGAATATCCCCCAAGAACCAGTGTTTTCTAGCCCCCCCTGTGTGTGTGTGTGTGTGTGTGTGTGTGTGTGTGTGTGTGTGTGTGTGTGTGTGTGTGTGCGCGCGCGTTTGTTTGTTTGCATCCTTTTCAAATATGCGTGGGTCACTATTGCCAGTCCAGTGTTTTGCCAGATCATCTATCTTCAAGGTAGACTCAGCGATATGACGTAGATGCAGAAGGTAAACAGCATAGTGGGTCAATATCCTCAATGACTAAGAGCATTGAAGCGTGAGGCTCAACCTCTCCACTTTTTTGGTGCCCTGGCTACCACGCTCCAACAGTGTGAAGCAAACTCATGCACGTGCGTAGATACTGTGTGTGACCGTGTGAGAGCGAAGTCTTGCATCTCTCTTATCTCAAGATCTGCGGTGCCACAAGATCATTTAACTGAGTTTACCCTTAACAACCTTTTGACAAGTAATTCACACCCTGCAGGTATATTTCTCCCTCTCAAGAGCTCTTCAGATGATGCAGTGTTACACTTTTAAGGCTAACAAGACAATGTAGTTACTGTGTATTACTGTGTAACTGAATGGCGAAGGCAATTACACATCTGAATGGAGACCAGGTCTGCTGTGTGTTTAGGATATTTTCTCACTAGCATTATTCTGCCCACTCAGATCAATTAACACCAGTTGTCTGCAAGAGGTGTCCTTAAAATATGCTAATTATAATTTAAAGGCTGGCTTTGGGGTCTTTTTAAATCAGGCTAGCCATTTAGTCAAGACTGGCCCATTTTGTAATTCTCTCTCATCCAAATGGATCTTAACATAAACACTGTGAACTGAGCACTGTTCAAACCTGAGCTGTCCGTCTTAGTAACTGGGTATTTCGGTCTTATCCCAATATAGATCGCTTTCGGAGTCCACAAATCATGATGGAACATTTGTGATTGGAAGACTTATGATAGTCCTCATAATTCTTAATTATTCATACAAAACAATGTGAACTGCACATCAGTTAAATCAACTGTGCAACAGCAACTGTTGGTTTTGTAATGACTGTACCTCAGAAACCCAGTTACTTGTTTTGATTGATGGGAATTTGAGTAAAATACTACAGCAGCTGGACTGTATGGTGTTGTACTATACGTTACCCCTGGGCATTGGTAGGAAGGCGAAAGATAGAGGGAAGGAAGGATTCATTAAAGCCCAGATATGAAAATGCTTCAGTATTTGAATAGCCAAGGTGATAATCTCATATCTACAGCCCCTGGTTGATTTCCTGTTCTGCTGCACTAACCTGTGACAGTTTTACAATAAGCAGTTTTTTTACAGTAAGATTGAGTTCTGCTACAGTACAAGTGGTGCAGGCAGAAAGCAGATCAATAAACAGATCCTGCAGCTAAAGGAGGCAGAATGCAGAAGGTTATTGATCAGATGATGATTGAGGTAGAGATCCATACCCATATGTTGGTTCAAAACCCATAGGGACAGTTTCCTGAACACAGATGAAGCCTAGTCCTGAACTAAAAAGCATGCTGAATAGAGAATATCCATTGAAAATGCTTTTTAGTCCAGAACTGTCTGGGAAACCAGCCCGTAGTGTCTATACCCAAGGCGATTACAGAATGAGGTTGTTCCTGATGCCACAGTCTGTAATGTATGGTACCAGTGAGCTGTGCTGTCTGGGTCCCCTTGGCCTTGTGCCCTGGCACTCTTCCCTCAGCAAGCCACTGCAGCTCATAGATAAGAGCTATGTCCCAAATGGCACTCTACTCCCTGTATAGTGCACTGTTTTTGACCAGGACCTATAGGTCTCTGGTCAGAAGTTGTGCACTATGTAGGGAATAGAGGGGGCCATTTGGGATGCTGCCAAGGACACTTTTATACCTGGGAGAAAATGACAAGAAATACAATGACGCCAATACGGTGCATCAGCGAGAGATGAATCCCCCATAAATTCATGTTGCAGGGTTGATAAGTGAATTGCCTGTACCACTATCTCACCTGTAGTGTCTCATATAAAATAATAAGAATTATTTTACAATAAATTAGATATTGTCCCCGAGCATTAGGCCGACAGGTTGACATTGAATGCGTGAACGGTAAATTAATGTGTAAAAGCTGTGTGTTCGTTCTGGTCTGTATGTTGTGCGTGTGAGTGTGCACACATATTATACATGTACACACACACGCGTGTTTCTATGAGAAGTGTGCTTTTGGGTGTGTGTATGTGTGCAGAGGAGCCAAGAGGAAAACACACCTGTCCTACCGGTGTATCTGTGAGGGGGAAGTGGTGCCATTGTGATATGTCAACTCACTGTGCTGTTATGCCCTGATGTGACTGATGTGGTCAGAGGTCTCCAACCCAAAGATAACATTTTCATACATCCCCTCAGTTAAGACACGTACACACACACACACACACACACACACACACACACACACACACAATGCTGGTGTGTTGGTGCATGGACAGCAGCCACAAGACGGGCTCTGGGAGCCTCATTTTATTTATCGCCAGTCACCCAGTGCAGGAGGAAAAATGAGGAGGAATGCAGAACCTAGCGAGGATTCTCTTGTCTGGGTTTGAAGCGGGACCAACCAACCCGGCCTTGGCTTGGCTGCAGCTAGCCACACAGACTCACACACAGATACACACACACACACTCTCACACAGACACAGCTAGCCCAGAATTCTATCCAGTAAGCTTTTGAAACCCCCGCCCACATTGCCTTACTGTTTGCTCTGCTCACCGCAATGCAGCTCACCCAAACCATCACCCACCCACCCTGCCCACCGGGGAAAGGGCTGGCCGCTGTTCAAAACCCCAAAGACTTACTAAATACGTCTCATAAAAGTCCCCTTTTAAAAACGAATTGTCAAGGGTTCCTATGTTCCCTCCAATGTTTTGATAGGGCCTAAGTAAACAAGGGTAAAGCTACGAGCACGAAAACATGACCAATGTCCCATTGCTTCATTTAATGAATTAATCAAAAACTTTATTGAGGGACGTGGTGGTGGAAATAACAGGGTCAACTAACTATAAATTGAGTCGTATTAGCCTTGTGGTCATTAGTCCTAGGCAATGGTCAACCATGTTTGTCATTGTTTGCCATAGGTCTATCGGATATCCTATGACATTCAGTATATAATCAATTAGGGTTTTACATTGCTATGCCTTTAGCTCCGTATGTGACACTTCCTCGCTTGAAATAAATCTGTGTCATCATTGATTTGATGCATTTCTATATGTTTGCTTTGGCAATGTATGTTGTTACACTTTCCATGTCAATAAAGCCTTTTGAATGTAATTCAATCATTTGTGATGGCATGTCCCAAAGGGGGTTTATGTCGAAAAATCTGATCTGCTTTTTAATATATATATATTTTTTTTTACAGATTACAAAAGATCAAAGCTCCAAAAAGGGATATCATACAATGTGATTCGAGGAAAAACCTAAACATGTGTTATCCCACTTAGGAGACAAGTAGGATAAATGCCCATGAAAGATTTTGTTGAGTGCTCGGAGCTCCTCTTTGTTCAGGCCCATTCAGCAATGTTCACGCCCGCTTAACACTAAAACCGCTGCGTCTTGACGGACCCCCCTTCAAGCTAATGAGCAGTCCTTCTGACTCCAACATTCTAACATTGTAATTAATAGCCTACATTTCATATATGCTATAGCAAAAATAATAACTTGGTTGTGTTTTATTTTATTTCGAATAACACAATATAATTTACATTAGATGAAGGGGGGTCCGTCCGTAGGCTGTATGTAAAAACATTGAATAAAAAAACACATTCAAGTGTTCAATATATTTTATTTGTGGAGTGCGTTTGTTGCAACTAGACTAAAGCAGGAAGCTCCGCGCTCAGGTCTGTCGACCAATCTGATTCCACGCTTCAAGATTGCTTCGATCACGTGGATTGGGATATGTTCCGCATTGCGTCAAACAACAACATTGACGAATAGGCTGAATCGGTGAGCGAGTTTATTAGCAAGTGCATCGGCGATGTTGTACCCATCACAACTATTAAAACATTTCCAAACCAGAAACCGTGGACTGATGGCAGCATTCATGCGAAACTGAAAGCGCAAACCACTGCTTTTAACCAGGGCAAGGTGACCGGAAACATGACCAAATACAAACAGTGTAGCTATTCCCTCCGCAAGACAATCAAACAAGCTAAGCGTCAGTATAGAGACAAAGTAGAGTCGCAATTCAACGGCTCAGACACAAGAGGTATGTGGCAGGGTCTACAGTCAATCATGGATTACAAAAAGAAAACCAGCCACGTCGCAGACCAGGATGTCTTGCTCCCAGACAGACTAAACAACTTCTTTGCTCGCTTTGAGGACAACACAGTGCCACTGACACGGCCCGTTACCAAAACCTGCGGACTCTCCTTCACTGCAGCCGACGTGAATAAAACATTTAAACGTGTTAACCCTCGCAAGGCTGCAGGCCCAGACGGCATCCCCAGCCGCGTCCTCAGAGCATGCACAGACCAGCTGGCTGGTGTGTTTACGGACATATTCAATCAATCCTAATCCCAGTCTGCTGTTCCCACATGCTTCAAGAGGGCCACCATTGTTCCTATTCCCAAGATAGCTAAGGTAACTGAGCTAAATGACTATTGCCCCGTAGCACTCACTTCCGTCCTCATGAAGTGCTTTGAGAGACTAGTCAAGTACCATATCACCTCCACCCTACCTGACACCCTAGACACACTCCAATTTGCTTACCGCCCCAATAGGTCCACAGACGATGCAATCGCAACCACACTGCACACGGCCCTAACCAATCTGGACAAGAGGAATATCTATGTGAGAATGCTGTTCATCGACTACAGCTCAGCATTTAACACCATAGTACCCTCCAAACTCGTCATCAAGCTCGAGACCCTGGGTCTCGACCCCGCCCTGTACAACTGGGTACTGGACTTCCTGACGGGCCGCCCCCAGGTGGTGAGGGTAGGTAACAACATCTCCACCCCGCTGATCCTCAACAGTGGGATCAAGGGTGCGTGATCGTGGACTTCAGGAAACAGCAGAGGGAGCACCCCCCTATCCACATCGACGGGATAGTAGTGTAGAGGGTAGTAAGTTTTAAGTTCCTCGGCGTACACTTCACGGACAACCTGAATTGGTCCACCCACACAGACAGCGTGGTGAAGAAGGCGCAGCAGCGCCTTTTCAATCTCAGGAGAAGGCCATCAGACTGTTAAACAGCCCCCACTAACAGTGGGGGCTGTTAGTGGGGGCTGTACTCTATACCATCTACTGTATCTTGCTATCTTTATGTAATACATGTATCACTAGCCACTTTAAACAATGACACTCAATATAATGTTTACATACCCTACATTACTCATCTCATATGTATATACGGTACTCGATACCATCTACTGCATCTTGCCTATGCCGTTCTGTACCATCACTCATTCATATATTTTTATGTACATATTCTTCATCCCTTTACACTTGTGTGTATAAGGTGGTAGTTGTGAAATTGTTAGGTTAGATTGCTCGTTGGTTATTACTGCATTGTCGGAACTAGATTTATAACATCAAAATAAAATACCCCAACCACCAAGATGCACGTCAAGACGCGCAGTCATGATGAAAACATTAGTGTCCTAAACATCATTATAAGCTCCAAGTAGTCTTGATAAATAGTGAAACTCAGCACAAAACCAATAATGGCATTATAATGAATATACTGTAAGTGTCACTATGACAGCAGTCAAAAATATCAAACGATTGTCAGCTCCTGCTGGTATGGGTCTTCACGCAATCGCATCAGTTGAGAATTTGTTCTTAACTGACTTGCCTAGTTAAATAAAGGGGGAAAAAAAAGAAATGTAATTTATCTGTTATCCCTTGTCCTTACAGTTGACACAATTTTCGTAACTTTCACACTTTGACATGCAGTACCTTTTTGTTTGGATGTCGTGCGTAATAGTCTCCGGCCTTCTTTATTGTGTCTCGTTCGTCAGCACCGTTGTGGAGTACAATGGCTGTGCAGGTGCCTTATATGATAGTTAAGTGAAGAAATTGGCCTTGGTGGCATTTCTCCCCTTGCCAACGCAAGGTTCTACAAGCCTCATCACCCACATTCTCCGACACTCGCTCACCTGCTGCCTGATGTGGATATTTTCCCAGATATTGAAAGCCGTTCAGCATGCACAATCACTCACTGTGTAGCCTAATCCAAGTAGGCCAGAGTAGACTGATAAGACTGCTTTGATTCGGTGGACTGATATAGGGTACACACAATTAACATTTTAGAATTAGAATCGATCAATGCAATAGAATGGCTCGTCCTGTTATTCTTACACAATTGGTGGTTACATAATTATGCATCGTTTGCTTCCCCTCTGTCACGAATCCCGCCGAAGATGGTGCCTCTTCCTGTTCGCTCGGCGGTCGTCGTCGCCGGCCTACAGGCTGCCACCGATCCCCTTTTCTGTTTCATTTAGTTGCGTCTATTTTAGTTGCTTGTGTCAGCACAGTTCTTATTATAGCTTCACGGTCGTTATTCGTTTATTGTTTTGTATTCAGTGTTCAGTGCTTTCTTGAATTCAAATATCGTCATGAACACATACCACGCTGCATTTTGGTCCGCTTCTTACGACGATCGTGACACCCTCGCTCATCAACTCACCCATTCTCCTCCTTTATCCCCATCATACTTTACTTAATGTAATGAATCTGTTGTTATACAGTGCCTTGCGAAAGTATTCGGCCCCCTTGAACTTTGCCACATTTCAGGCTTCAAACATAAAGATATAAAACTGTATTTTTTTGTGAAGAATCAACAACAAGTGGGACACAATCATGAAGTGGAACGACATTTATTGGATATTTCAAACTTTTTTAACAAATCAAAAACTGAAAAATTGGGCGTGCAAAATTATTCAGCCCCTTTACTTTCAGTGCAGCAAACTCTCTCCAGAAGTTCAGTGAGGATCTCTGAATGATCCAATGTTGACCTAAATGACTAATGATGATAAATACAATCCACCTGTGTGTAATCAAGTCTCCGTATAAATGCACCTGCACTGTGATAGTCTCAGAGGTCCGTTAAAAGCGCAGAGAGCATCATGAAGAACAAGGAACACACCAGGCAGGTCCGAGATACTGTTGTGAAGATGTTTAAAGCCGGCTTTGGATACAAAAAGATTTCCCAAGCTTTAAACATCCCAAGGAGCACTGTGCAAGCGATAATATTGAAATGGGAGGAGTATCAGACCACTGCAAATCTACCAAGACCTGGCCGTCCCTCTAAACTTTCAGCTCATACAAGGAGAAGACTGATCAGATATGCAGCCAAGAGGCCCATGATCACTCTGGATGAACTGCAGAGATCTACAGCTGAGGTGGGAGACTCTGTCCATAGGACAACAATCAGTCGTATATTGCACAAATCTGGCCTTTATGGAAGAGTGGCAAGAAGAAAGCCATTTCTTAAAGATATCCATAAAAAGTGTAGTTTAAAGTTTGCCACAAGCCACCTGGGAGACACACCAAACATGTGGAAGAAGGTGCTCTGGTCAGATGAAACCAAAATTGAACTTTTTGGCAACAATGCAAAACATTATGTTTGGCGTAAAAGCAACACAGCTGAACACACCATCCCCACTGTCAAACATGGTGGTGGCAGCATCATGGTTTGGGCCTGTTTTTCTTCAGCAGGGACAGTGAAGATGGTTAAAATTGATGGGAAGATGGATGGAGCCAAATACAGGACCATTCTGGAAGAAAACCTGATGGAGTCTGCAAAAGACCTGAGACTGGGACGGAGATTTGTCTTCCAACAAGACAATGATCCAAAACATAAAGCAAAATCTACAATGGAATGGTTCAAAAATAAACATATCCAGGTGTTAGAATGGCCAAGTCAAAGTCCAGACCTGAATCCAATCGAGAATCTGTGGAAAGAACTGAAAACTGCTGTTCACAAATGCTCTCCATCCAACCTCACTGAGCTCGAGCTGTTTTGCAAGGAGGAATGGGAATAAATTTCAGTCTCTCGATGTGCAAAACTGATAGAGACATGCCCCAAGCGACTTACAGCTGTAATCGCAGCAAAAGGTGGCGCTACAAAGTATTAACTTAAGGGGGCTGAATAATTTTGCACGCCCAATTTTTCAGTTTTTGATTTGTTAAAAAAGTTTGAAATATCCAATAAATGTCGTTCCACTTCATGATTGTGTCCCACTTGTTGTTGATTCTTCACAAAAAAATACAGTTTTATATCTTTATGTTTGAAGCCTGAAATGTGGCATAAGGTCGCAAAGTTCAAGGGGGCCGAATACTTTCGCAAGGCACTGTATGTGTGAAATTCGGTATAGCTTAGTTGGGAGAAGGATCCTGTCTTTCTCCCTGTAAAGCAGAATTCTTTCTCCATGGCTAAACCAGGCTCCTAATGTAACATTTGTATTCATATTTACAGATCCCAAACAAGTTTGTAATTAAGGCACAAGAAAGTTCACATATTCAAGAAGGCATTTCTGCAAAAATGAAAAAATATTTGTTATAATAATTTTTGACGGCCATACTGTGCAGACCCAGCAACATAATCAATCAGTTGGACGGGCATGTGATTTCCATAGGCTGGCCCATTTTTTCACGGGACCCCCCTGTGTGCACGTGCTTGTGCGCATTTTTTTTTTTAATGGGTGTAATAAGAACCATGGCAGCTCGTGAGTTTCAAGTTTGGGGAAGCTAGAAATTTATCCCACCAATCTGCGTGCCAGTTCTGATTATTTTTATATGCACATTTTCGTGGAACAGTTTAATTTCAATAATAACGTTTTTGTTTCTCAAAACCATTGTCATGTGATGAGACGAATCATAAAAATCTGAAGTGAATGACAAAAGTTTAAAAGTTCAACTTAAACTTTGGAAAGAGCACGAGCCTCTGCCATATGGACACATTCATACACTGCGATCCATTCACGGTTGAAGAAATGAAAGCGTAGAACTCAGAGATGCAGCAGTAGGCCTATAACTTCCACCATCAACTAAGTAAAACACCTAGACCTAAAGCCAGAGGAAAATTCTGGTTCTTTCAATTACATCCATCTCTCTCCTCTGCGTTAGTGTCTGGCCAGAAACAGTTCCTAACTGTTGCCAACAGCAAGCTAGCTAGCTAAATTGCCATAAATGTTTCATGCTTTTCGACTTGTCCCCAAATGAATGTAGTTGGTTCAGAGTTCGTTTTGATATTTCAACCAGCGTGTCCTGATCGCGTCTGGTGTGGGTGGACAAAATCAACATGCTTTTGCGAGCGGTCTGGTCAGCATGTTAGTGTTGTAGGTGGTGTGTTATGCCAATTGGGCACCATATCTTCGACACAACCCTCCCCTTCTTCTTGATGCAAAATGTTTAATTTGACACAAGACACATTATTTTCACACATATTTTAGATGCTTTTCATTGACACCCGCAAGTCATTCAGCTTGACTATAGACTATTGCCACACGCACTACTCAAATTACGGCCTTCCCAAACACACTTGTGATTTGAAACAATCCACAGCAATTTTTTGAAAATAAGCTAATGATCCTCTGTGCCGAAGTCATGCTCTCTGGTGAAGTACTTTTAATGATTTTATTTAGACAGGAGTAATTAAATAATTTGGGCAAAACATCAATTTACTTTAGGGCAATCCAGCATCCTAACAGTGCACTGTGCACCCGCCAACTTTCCTTTCCAATTCGCAAGAGGCTGAAACCAGAGATTTGTATATAATGGCGAGATGCTCATATCTCTGCCCTAACAACTTTGTCCCAAAAGCGGGAAGGCAGGCGACAAGTTTAGGCCTGCATAAGATTCCCATAGAAATGCATTCGGCATACTGGACAGATTTTGGCGAGAGTGAGCCCTCTCGCTTCGCCTCTTCCTCTCTGCTGAAACTATATCACCGGTGAAAGCTTTCAAGTGAGCGAAACATCGTCCCTCTCTATATATCTAGCTCATGTGTCTGATGCAGTCTGGACAGAAATAGAATGACATGCCATACTCTTTTGGTCCAGACAACATCAGATACATGATCTACACATACTGAGAAAGAGGGGCACAGTTTTGTTCACTCGGAGATTGATGCGTCTTTCTGTCGGCGCGCATCTCGGTCAAATAAATTATCAATATTTAGATGGGTAAGGTGGTACGGTAAAGCGGGACAGGCCTCCTATAAGTCCCGCCCATAACTCTGGCAGTGCTACTGTGAAGTAAGAACTAGCATAATCTGCCCCCATTGGGCTGGCATGTCACATTTTTTGAAATATTGTAACTCTATGATACTGTATAAAGCAGCATGGATATTGTTTAAAGTGGTTATATGTATCTCCTCTATTACAGCATGCACATGCTCTTGATAATCATGTACATGTGTGTAACAGCGGCAATTATTCATGCATGTGTGTCATCTGCTCTCTCCCTCTCTCTCTTTGATGACTCACATGGATGTTAAAGATTACGTGTAACTATGAGTCTGCCTGTGTGTGACGAAACCATTATTCCCGTTGATGGTATTACTATAAAGTAGTATGCAATACCACACAGGATCATTAGAGCTAGCAGAATATAGAAATGGGAATATCAAATTGGGGGGGGGAGAAAACAATCCAGACTATTATGCAGATAAAGTATGCTAATTTCCCCCGACGTAATTAGGATTAACATAATTTGATAGCGAAATGCATGAATGATGCATGCATGATTGATTTGTGCATTGTAAAAGGTCCCTTATCTGGTCTCAGGATATTGTAGCTACGTAGCTTAGCGTTAGCGGTGTAGCCTAAAGTGCATTGCGTTCCATAGGGGCATGGGGCTCTTGCTGCTCTCTGCTCTCTTCTAGGCTACACTATCCTAACTGACAATTCTGTCTTTATCTCAACAGCAGCAGTTAGAGCAGGCCCAGGAAATGCGATATGGCAGTTCATGTTTTGTCTTTATTCCGGTTACGATTATATATTTTTTTGTATCTGCACAGTGTATCAGACATGGTACATCTTCTCAATAAAAATTGAGCTGGCTTAAATGACAGATATAGATTTTTTGTTTGTGTACAGCCAGGATGTTTCAGACTTCAAAGCGATGCCTTCCTCCATTCCATCTCCATGGATGTCATTCTAGAGCACCCTCATTAGAAACACTGTACTGCACCTCATACTTACCTTTGAACAGCAGTGTTTTCAGAGCATGTGCAATGTAAATAGTCCGGGTTGCCAGTTGATTAAGGTCAGGCACCACAGGCAAAAATTGTGATTTCACTTGTGTCAATTTTCAGATTTTGAGGATATTTTGCAACCATAACTTCCATACGATTTACAAATAAATAAATCAGCAATAATGTATATACAGTGCCTTGCGAAAGTATTCGGCCCCCTTGAACTTTGCGACCTTTTGCCACATTTCAGGCTTCAAACATAAAGATATAAAACTGTATTTTTTTGTGAAGAATCAACAACAAGTGGGACACAATCATGAAGTGGAACGACATTTATTGGATATTTCAAACTGTTTTAACAAATCAAAAACTGAAAAATTGGGCGTGCAAAATTATTCAGCCCCCTTAAATTAATACTTTGTAGCGCCACCTTTTGCTGCGATTACAGCTGTAAGTCGCTTGGGATATGTCTCTATCAGTTTTGCACATCGAGAGACTGAAATTTTTTCCCATTCCTCCTTGCAAAACAGCTTGAGCTCAGTGAGGTTGGATGGAGAGCATTTGTGAACAGCAGTTTTCAGTTCTTTCCACAGATTCTCGATTGGATTCAGGTCTGGACTTTGACTTGGCCATTCTAACACCTGGATATGTTTATTTTTGAACCATTCCATTGTAGATTTTGCTTTATGTTTTGGATCATTGTCTTGTTGGAAGACAAATCTCCGTCCCAGTCTCAGGTCTTTTGCAGACTCCATCAGGTTTTCTTCCAGAATGGTCCTGTATTTGGCTCCATCCATCTTCCCATCAATTTTAACCATCTTCCCTGTCCCTGCTGAAGAAAAGCAGGCCCAAACCATGATGCTGCCACCACCATGTTTGACAGTGGGGATGGTGTGTTCAGCTGTGTTGCTTTTACGCCAAACATAACGTTTTGCATTGTTGCCAAAAAGTTCAATTTTGGTTTCATCTGACCAGAGCACCTTCTTCCACATGTTTGGTGTGTCTCCCAGGTGGCTTGTGGCAAACTTTAAACAACACTTTTTATGGATATCTTTAAGAAATGGCTTTCTTCTTGCCACTCTTCCATAAAGGCCAGATTTGTGCAATATACGACTGATTGTTGTCCTATGGACAGAGTCTCCCACCTCAGCTGTAGATCTCTGCAGTTCATCCAGAGTGATCATGGGCCTCTTGGCTGCATCTCTGATCAGTCTTCTCCTTGTATGAGCTGAAAGTTAGAGGGACTGCCAGGTCTTGGTAGATTTGCAGTGGTCTGATACTCCTTCCATTTCAATATTATCGCTTGCACAGTGCTCCTTTGGATGTTTAAAGCTTGGGAAATCTTTTTGTATCCAAATCCGGCTTTAAACTTCTTCACAACAGTATCTCGGACCTGCCTGGTGTGTTCCTTGTTCTTCATGATGCTCTCTGCGCTTTTAACGGACCTCTGAGACTATCACAGTGCAGGTGCATTTATACAGAGACTTGATTACACACAGGTGGATTGTATTTATCATCATTAGTCATTTAGGTCAACATTGGACCATTCAGAGATCCTCACTGAACTTCTGGAGAGAGTTTGCTGCACTGAAAGTAAAAGGGCTGAATAATTTTGCACGCCCAATTTTTCAGTTTTTGATTTGTTAAAAAAGTTTGAAATATCCAATAAATGTCGTTCCACTTCATGATTGTGTCCCACTTGTTGTTGATTCTTCACAAAAAAATACAGTTTTATATCTTTATGTTTGAAGCCTGAAATGTGGCAAAAGGTCACAAAGTTCAAGGCGGCCAAATACTTTCGCAAGGCACTGTAAATACTTGATTTGTATCATTTTATCCCAACCCCGTCAACTATACCTACCATAAATGTTGTTCTTGTTAGCATGTTTCATGTAGAGCTATTTTTAAAACTCTCCATGTTGCATCATATATCATTCAAAAGCTTGTTTTCTGGAGCATAGCGTTAGCTAGTCCATACATACTTTGTAGACGTAGTGCTTCATGCTTAAAGAGGAGTAATTTCCTGGCATCCGATTGGCTAATGGCATTTCAAAGCCCTTTCCGGCAACCTGATTGGTTAAAATGCCGTGCAGCGCTCCCTTTTTTGAAAATATATCCCGCGAAGAATCCACGTAAAAAAAATACAAAATGAGAAAATCTCGAATAAAATACCTACAGTATGTGAATAAAAATATGCGATCTCAGTTAGCCAATGCGACAAAAGCAGTGAATGAAAGAAAAAATGTGCTTGATCAGCCGATGGCAGTACAGGTAACTAGAGGAGGGAAAGGAGGTAGCCGGCAGCAGCACGTCTAGACGCAAATTAGTTGAGATGAAGATGACAGCTAGAGGCGATCCAGCAGACAGCCAACAGTGGCTTTTATTCCACATGTCACAAATAAACCAACTTGAACACTGGACCGAAAATCACCAATCAGGGATTCTGTCATTCTGTCATGATACAATGTGCAGAATGTGAAGGTGATCGTGATGCATTTAGGAGAGTTTACACTTCCTCCAGGCTGCAGGAGTGCTCCAGGGGAGATGTGGCATTTGATATAAATGTGAGGATGGTTCTTCTAGCCCACAAACTTGGACTTGGTTATGCAGCTCTAAAGAAAATAAGCAATGTCCCAGGGATTCCTTCCTTGTGTCTCAGCTCATATCTGAGACATGACAGGAGAGTGACAGGTAAATAAGAAGGGAGAGTAGCCCATTATTGTCAGGTGACTTGCTGTGTATAAATTATATTTATTTCCTTGCTCCAGCAAATGTATTCAGAGTAAATGAAACAGAGTGATAGGAAAACATAACTATACAAGGAGACTGTCACTTAGGCCTACAGTGTCATAGGGCTATAGCCTACTGTGATTACTGAGAAATTAGCTTCACATAAAGTAAATACAAGCTGGTATGCTAATATTTACATAGGGTAACATGCTGATATTTAGTCCTGCGGTTATGTCTGTAATGTCGACAGACATAATAAGTACCCCCCCCCACTTTAGTTGCAGAGATTCAGAGAGGGCTACAGTCAATGGAAAGTGCTGAAAAGTTCATTAGAAGAGAATACACAGATATAGACCCAGACATAGCAGAGTTGCTGAAGAAGGATGAGGATAAAATCAGAGACATTCATGTATCGTCTGATGGCACTTGGCACGTAGAGTTGGATTCACTTCCAACTATGGGATAGGTGCGTGCATCGGTTCTGGTACCAGCGAGCCCTAGAAAATGGTGAAGATCCACCCAGTCACAAAAAAACATGGAGGTCATACATTTTTGAACAGAGAGATTGCACAGAAAATGGTACCTGTATATCATAGGATGTCAAATGATAACCTCTTCAAAATAATGTAGCACGGAGGAACCCAGAATGCAAGTGAATGTCTGAACTCTTTAATACGGTCGCGGTGCCCCAAAACTATCTTTGTGGGCAAAAGTTGTATTGACACAGCAGCCAGTATTGTAGTAGCCATGTTCAATGAGGGAGCCACTGCTATATCAAATGTGATAGACAAATTGTAGCTTTACAGCACTTTGGTGACACCGGAAGCAATCAAAGAGGAGTTGTGAGAGCTGATGCTGCTTCAATTGACTGTGCTAAGCGTAGGCAAAGGTCCCATGACACAGTCAAGAAAGTAAAGCGGCACAAGCAACAACTCAAAGAGGGCCTTACATATGGGGAAGGCATAGCTGATTAATGTTCTGTTCATTTCAACAGCCATACAAAATCCTTGTATGTGATAAATTGAGCAAAGTGATATGAACATTTGCCCATAACTGCATATTTGCACAACAGACCAGTATTCAAAGCATATACTCTATTGCTTTAAACAAATGTATTAAACATGCTAAAGTATTTGTAAAAGGTATATTTTATGTTTATTTGTCAGTTTAGAAGTGATATATGAATGAGAGTTTAATTAATGTGACAGATACACTACCGTTCAAAAGTTTAGGGTCACTTAGAAATGTCCTTGTTTTTGAAAGAAAAGCTAATTTTTTGTCCATTAAAAATAACATAAAATTTATCAGAAATACAGTGTAGACATTGTTAATGTTGTAAATGACTATTGTAGCTGGAAACGGCTGATTTCTAATGGAATATCTACATATGCGTATGGAGACCCTTATCAGCAACCATCACGGCCCTCCTACTCGTTCTTGGTGGCGCACATGTAGCCTATAACCTGTTTATACGCCCCCTTTATTTCTCCTACGATTCAGACTTGTTGTACACTCTAAGAACGGCCCATGTTCTGAATTCTGTCGCTATACATTTCAAAAGTTCTGAACAAACAGTTATATTGACTACGTCCATCGAGCTCTTGCTCATTAATGTCTTAATAAAAATTACGGATTGACTCTTATACGCTTGTCGTCCCCTTATGCCATAGTTTGTACATCTCAATTGTTAGCCATATCAGCTATGTTTTTTTAAAGGCAGTAAATGAGGCTGAATGAACTGTTCGCTGCCAGACAAAGCTCTGCTGAAAGCCAGGTGTAGCAGTGGTATTGTGATGGGACTGCTGTTGTTGGGACAGCTTTATGGATGCCCTAACAGTTTGTGGGCACCGTTTGTCACCGTTATAGTGCAATTAATGTGTTGTTTAGTGTTGTGTTGTGTAGTAGCTTTGCTGTCATGCATCCCACATACTTTTTTGCCCCACTAAGATTTACATGCTAAAATCGCCACTGCCCATCAGGCAAGCCATTTACAGTATTACATTGCCTATTGTTGTATAATAAAGATAACCTTTCACATTGAACAACTACAGTGCTGTTTTTTGTTAACGACCATTTATCATTGTTCACAGCCTCTAAAGCAGGGGTGTCAAAGTCAAATGGACGGAGGGCCAAATAAAAAAATCAGCTACAAGACGAGGGCCGGACTGTTCGAATGTTCATTGAAAAATTTTTAAATGACGCATATAGTCTAGTGAACCTAATTGAACCTACTGAAAACCTAACAAATATATTACAATATGATCAGATAAATAAAGCAATATTTTCTTATGGCTCTGTCAGTAATCTTTAATTTTCAACAGACACAAAAGACAAATTTCCTTTATATAAATATCCCCATAACATGAACATTAAATGAAAGAAACCGGTATTCAAGGCACCATCAGTAGACTATATTTTCTATTTTAGCAAAAGTGGGCTAAATTTACTTCAAAGAAAAAACAATAATAGCAATTTTCTATCATCCACTCAACTGAAATATTTTTAAAATATAATTGGATTGAAATACAAAAAAATAAAGTGCAAAAATCTATTAATCAAAAACAACACTTTGTTTAAGGAGAAGTAACATGCAGTGAAAACAAATATTAAATTTTAACTTTTAAACTTGAACTGAGTAAAAACTCTAAATATGTGATTGCACAGTAATGTTCACTTGTTTGAGGTTGAGGGTGATACTTGGTGGTGTCCCATCTTTTCCACAAGTTCATCAATGTTCGGGGTAAGGCTCTGAGCTGAAGAAATCCTCAGAATTGAGTGGAGGTGTTCAGCAGTAAGTCGACTTCTGTGTGATGTTTTGTTCAGGTTCATCAAAGAAAACAGTTGTTCACACAGGTATGTGCTGCCAAACATAGACAACGTTTGAGCAGCCTGGATGCGCAGCTGGGGCATTGTGCCGGGGAGGAAACGGGCAAACTCCGCAGCACCCACTGCCGCATATTTTTCCCTCAGTGCATCATTGCATTGGAGGTCAATCAACTCCATTTGGAGGTTTGGTGGTGAGCTTTCCACGTCAACAGCAAATGATTACCGAGCAGTTCCAACCTGCTTTTTTGTGCTTCAAAGTCAGCAAATCGGCGTCGAAAGTCAGTGGTAAGCATACCTATTTTATCAGCCAACTGTGTGCTCGGGAACGCACTGGTAGAGAGCTTCTCTTTCATGGTCTGGCAGCTGGGAAAGTGGCTCAAATTTTCTTTCCGCATCTGCGTCTCCCACAGAGTCAGTTTGGTTTTAAATGCCTTCACTGTACTGTACATATCAGAGATGACACGATCCCGACCCTGCAGCTGCAAGTTTATTGCATTCAGATGACTCGTAATGTCACACAGAAAAGCCATTTCACACAGAAACATTTCGTCTCGGAGTTGTGTTGTGTCTTTCCCTTTGCTGTCCAAGAATAGACAAATCTCCTCACGAAGCTCGAAACATCTTTGAAGCACCTTTCCCTGGCTTAGCCATCGCACCTCTGTGTGATAAGGCAAATCACCATGCTCCGTTTCTAACTCCGTCAGAAATGCCTTGAACTGGCGGTGATTCAAACCTTTGGCTCTGATAAAGTTAACTGTGCGCGTGATGATGCTCATTACATGCTCCATTTTCAAGGCTTTACCGCACAACGCTTCCTGGTGTATGATACAATGATAAGCTGTCAGCTCACCTGTCGCGTTTTCCTCTTGCATCTTTTCCCGTATCTTCGCCACCAGTCCGCTCCTGTGTCCACACATCGCAGGTGCTCCGTCGGTTGTCAAACCCACGAGTTTTTCCCAAGGCAGCTCCATCTCATTTACACATCTTGACACCTCTTCATACAAATCATGCCCCGTAGTTGTGCCATGCATAGGACGTAAAGCCAAAAACTCCTCTGTCACGCTTAGGCTGGAGTCCACTCCGCGGATGAAAATTGACAACTGGGCAATGTCAGAAATGTCGGTGCTCTCATCCACAGCCAAGGAATATGCAATAAAATCTTTTCCCTTTTTCACAAGCTGCTCTTTTAGATTGATGGACAACTGGTCTACTCTCTCGGCAATGGTGTTTCTGCTCAGACTCACATTTAAAAAGAGTTGCCTTTTTTCTGGGCAAACTTCGTCACAAACTTTAATCATGCAGTTTTTGATGAAATCCCCCTCCGTAAATGGCCGGGCTGATTTAGCGATCTCTTCTGCCAAAATAAAACTGGCCTTGACAGCAGCCTGGCCTTGTGATTTGGCTTTTTTGAACAGAGCCTGTCGAGATTTGAGGCCTCGTTTTAATTCCTCTGCCTTTTGTAGCCTTTGTTCCATGTCCATATTCTTGTTTTTGTCCGCGTGTTTCGTTTCATAATGTCGTCTCAGATTATACTCTTTCAGTACCGCCACACTTTCTCCACACAGAAGACACACAGGTTTTCCAGCTACCTTCGTGAACATATACTCCGACTCCCACCTTGTTTGAAACCCCCGGTTCTCAGTATCCACCTTCCGTTTTGCCATTTTTGATGGGTATCTGAAAGTTAATTTTACTGTGATGCTGACGACTGCTGTGCCAATAAATATTGAAATGAAGCAGCCTACTGCTCGGTGCGTCACCTTTGCATTGTGGGAAATGTAGTATTGGTGCGTGTAAAAGATCTGCGGGCTGCCGGCTTGCTGCGGGCCGGTTCTAATAATAAATCAAGATCATCCCAGGGGCCGTAAAAAACCTTCTTGCGGGCCGGATGTGGCCCGCGGGCCTTGACTCTGACATATGTGCTCTAAAGCCTTAAACCCATCTCTTTAAGAGTTCACATTGGAACAGATACGACTGTGGCAAATAAATAAACGATTTCAACAATAAAATTATTTAACTTCAAGTGCTTAAGGTAGTAAGTAGCCTACAATTAGGAAAAACTTAATTGGACACAGACACATAAAGGCTTAGCTAAAAACACTATCTAGACCTAGGCCTATATCATCAGATCCTTTGAGAACTTTGGTACATGTTAAGATATGAACAAGAAATCTAGCCTCAGAGCATATTTCTGTCCTGTCCGTTGCAGCAGGATATGTCATGTCCGTGGTCTTTTCATTGCAAAAGTCCTGATCTGCTCCAAAATATATGTTTGCCGGGTTGTGTCCAGTCCGGGGGACGCTTTCACATCTCTGGGAGGAAGGATGTTAACATTGCACAGCAGCTGAAAATTGTTTCCATCTGAGTGAAAGCTCCTTGGCCACAACAAAACCAGGCTCCAGAAAATTAAATATTTAAGTAGGAAACCAGACAAAAATAGACAAGATATTAAAACATTGCGTTCCAGCAATAACATTCATTGACACCCAAGTTCAAGCAATAATCTAAAAGTACAAAGACAAAATATGTAAAATGTTACTTGATCACCCGTCATCATCTTCTTCTACTGGTGGAGGAGAGAAGGTTTATGCTGAAAGAGAAATACACAAAAATAGGGTAAAGCATGAATTAATTAATAATGTCCTATATCTTGTTATTGCCTGTTTACTGCAACAGCTGTACTAAAATGCATTGTATACACTTAACCTGCTTCCAGCCCAACAATGGCAATGCAGACAAAATAACTAGCTAGATTTAGCAAACATTTAGCTTCATAATTACCAGCAGGCCAGATGTAAATTGTATTCATCTACTGTAGCTAGCCAGCTAGTTGAACATGTAAAAAAAAAAAAAACTCAAAATCTATAATCTAATAGCTAGCTAGCTAGCTAGCCAACTTAGCATGTGTCCCTATAACGTAACATGGGGTTTGATTAGCTTTATAATCGATCAGCATTCGCACTACAGTGGCTATTTTTGGTAACTAGCTAGTTAAACATGACAAACTGGCAAACTTGTAAAAAGTTTATCATCATGTCATGCATGCCTTAGCACATCAGCAATCAACACTAAATGCAACTGGCCAGCTCAGCTAGCTTAGCTATCTTACCGTTGCTTTGTCCCGCCACAAGCCATCTGTAAACAATGGCTAGTTCCGGGACGAAGCAAGCTATAATGTACCTCCATGCAACTGTCTAGCTAGCTATATAGCTAGCAATGAAACAGCTTTTTGATACAGTTGAGACTGTAACATATTTACATGTAGCTATCTTGGCATTTTAAATGTTGACTCATACCGGTGAATGGATTATGATGATTCGCGGCAGACTGAAACACTTTCAAAATAATCCTTCCCAATCCCACTCGGCTTCAACCAGTCCAGTCTGCTTTAGCCACAGAAAGAGGAGCTGTGTCAATACCAGGAGCTCTACTCAGGACAGCACTGGTATTGATAGCTTTAGCTACACTTTGCATGTAGTCCATGATGAAAATATTAATCCAATGGATCTTTCAAATATCCGCGGTTGCAGAGAGCAGGATGTGCCATTTGACAGAGAAGCCTTGAGTGACAGAATGGACTCTTTCTCGCGAGCCCCCTCATTATCTCAACCAATCATGAGTCTGTATTTTCTCTGTGTCTAAACAGCTTTGTGATGGCCTCCTGAGTGGTGCAGCGGTCTAAGGCACTGCATCGCAGTGCTTGAGGCGTCACTACAGACTACAGTTCAATCCCAGGCTGTGTCACAACCGGCCTTGACCGGGTGTCCCATAGTGCGGCGCACAATTAGCCCAGTGTCGTCCGGGGTGGCGGAGGTTTTGGCTGGGGGAGGCTTTACTTGGCTCATTGCGCTCTAGCGACTCCTTGTGGCGGGCTGGGCGCCTGCAGGTTGACTTCAGTTGTCAGTTGAGCAGTGTTTCCTCCGAAACATGAGTGCAGCTGGCTTCCGGGTTAAGTGAGCGGGTGTTAAGGAGCGCAGTTTGGCGGGTCATGTTTCGGAGGACGCATGACTTGACCTTCACCTCTCCCGAGCCCATTGGGGGTTGCAGTGATGAGACAAGATCATATTTGAAATTGTGAGAAAAAGGGGGTAAATCAGCTTTGTGATTTCACATTTTATTTATATTTACAGACTACATACGAGTTTGTTATTAATAAGACCTCGCCTTCTTGATGATAGCGGAGTGAACAGGCTGTGGCTCGGGTGGTTCATGTCCTTCATGATCTTTTTGGCCTTCCTGTTACATTGGGTGCTGTAGGTGTCCTGCAAGTGTTTTGTACTGGCCAAATTACTCTCGTGGGATGACTATATGTATGCAGGAACCCAAACAGTCTTGGCTTTCGGCTTCCAAACAAAATACTGTCTGCACTGTACCATGTTAGACATGCATACTGTAACTCCAGTTATTGAGTGGTTCACTGTCTGTCATATTGAACTCTCTTGTCTTGACCTACATTGTCCTCTCCAGACTCCTGCAACTGGATTCAGTTGAACACTCTCTGTCAAGGCTTGTGTTTGGTATTCACGGGTCATTTGATCGTTTGAGGTCGCGCCGTAGTGCCGTGGCCTTTTAGCCTTGGTCTCTGAATGGAGCCGACCACGGTGACTTTCCAGTGCCATACAGGTAATCGCTACTCTGAGGAAGAATTACTCTCCTATCTCTGCTGAAAGTAGGTCAACAATCTCTTTCTCAAATCCCCTTCCTGTTCCAACGAGCATTCCTTTGAAGGGATGTCCTGAAAAGATTATGTTTTATACTTCACCATTCACCTCTTGAATAATATATTTATATACCGATTAACTGCATCTCAGCTAAGTAGAACAACTAGATCAGTTTTGGCAATATGATTTAATTCAACCTTATTTCACCTCCAGCTCTTACAGTAGTGTTTCCGAATTAACATTTGTCAGTTCTTCTCCTTCATTTTACCACCCTGTTGTTAATCAGACGTGAGCTCAATTCCGTTCTGCCACATTATTTCACGCTCCTTTACCTCTATCGAATGCAGGGAAGTCCAGACACACGCATCTGTGTGCGTGCGCACCCGTGTGGGTGTGTGTGAGTGTGTAGAGGGGAGCCACACCAGCTCGGCCCGGCTCCCCCCATTATCCCTTTCTAATTACACTTTCCTTGTGAAACAGTGGATCAGAGGCCACCATTGACTGCTTTTAATCCGGCACCAAATTTTAATTAACACCGACGCGACCCCGCCGCTGATACATCCCCGGGAATGTCGGGATCACAATAACTCATAAATCACAGCTGCAGATTTCATTCCCGCCTTTTCACCACTGATGAATTTCCAGAGGGGGTGGGAGAGTTGAAGAAAAAAAAACAAGGGAATGAACGAAGGCTCTTGTACGACGGCGTCAACCTTTGAGAGATTCTGTTTTGCCGGGGAGAAAATTAAAAACCCTGCGAAATGAAAATGGCTCTCTCTGTGCTAATGGGCTGTTGTTGTGAGGAGCTTGATGGCCAATGTCAGTCACTTCAAATATCAAGGGGTTGAAGGTGTTGTTGTTTTGAGGGGAATTCCTTTCATTAGAAGAATCGATAGGCAGGTTGTTGTTTTTTTAAAGAAATGATTGGCATGTTTGTGTATATACTTTATATCTGTGCATTGTTGTGATTCTTTGTATAGTTTTGCTGGAAAAAGGTTCTTAACAAATGTAGCACTGTATAATGTAGACTGTACTGTAGGACTTTAAACTACCGGTGTAGATTCCTTCATTCAAGTGGCTCACCGGCTTGGTTTGTTATTGCTAAACTGTTCATGAATGCTCCTAATTAGCATTCCTAAGCATCCCCATATGAACGTCAGTGGCGCTAATTATTAAGCGACGTAGTGCTTACAAGATATGAGAACTGGCAGCCTCTCTGGTCATATTACCCCTCTATTACTGCTACAATTACCAAGCCCTGTCACTCTCTCTCGCCGTCTAAGAACTCCACCTGCATTCTCCATCATTCTCTCCTTCTCTCTTTCCCTTCAGGATATGGCTTTGTGGACTTTGATAGCCCGGCTGCAGCACAGAAGGCGGTGTCGTCTCTCAAAGCCACCGGGGTGCAGGCTCAAATGGCCAAGGTAAGAACTGTTAGCACGTTAGCATCGCTGCTATATTACGCTAATATAGGCCAGGCTCAAATAGCCAAGTTAAGGAGCTGCTAGAATGTTAAGCGCCACCCTACACTAATATAGACCAGACTCAAATAGCCAAGATAAGGCGTTAGCATGTTAGCATCACCACCATATATGATATTCTAGGCCAGGCTCAAATAGCCAAGGTTAGGAACTGTTAGCATGTCATCAACTTAGCGTCACCCCCACCTACGCTAGGCCAAGCACATTCCTCAGGCATCCCCCTTAGTGGAATGGCTTTGCTCAATAAACACATTTTACAGAGTCCTTCGATGACTTACACCCATTGCATACACTACATTGTCAACCGGGTGGTTTGAGCCCTGAATGCTGATTGGCTGAAAGCTGTGGTATATCAGACAGTATACCTTTGGTATGACAAAAAAAATATAATTACGTGTCTAATTACATTGGTAACCAGTTTATAATAGCAATATGGCACCTCAGGGGTTTGTGGTATATGGGCTGTATCCAGGCATCGTGCGTAAGAACGGCCCTAAGCCGTGGTATATTGGCCATATACCACACCTAGGGCCTTATTGCTTATACAAGGTCAGCTCGCTCATTACTGAATATGGGCTTTTACAGTTGCATGGTCTGGGAGAGAATCACCAGGTGCCATGTGGTGGACACTGTCAATTAGGCTGTGCTCTGGTTGCAGTGGGCATAGCCGCCTGTCATGTGCTCTTTGATGTGAAAGTGGAAGCAGGTGAGAGGAGCTGGAACATGAGACCCCAGTGAGCTCCACAGCTTGAGAGAGTGAATGGCCATACCATAAGACCAGGTAACTAGAGGCTTAATTGAACATTAATCAGACGTTTAACGTGTACTGATGCTGCTGGCATTGGTGCTGATTGGAACTGTGGTGGTGATGATGAGGAGGAAGATGAGAGAGAGACTTCGATTTTTGTTCACTATTCCAATAATGATGATGGTGAGGATAATGATGCTAGAAATTATGATGAAGATGATACCCCCATTATTGTGATGGAATATAATGGGAGTAGCAGCTAGAAGGGAAATTATATCCTCAAATGCACAATTTACCCATTTCCTCTCTTCACAAGGTGTCTGTCCTTCCTCTAATATTTATAGGAGGCCACACACACAGAATACAGATTAGGGTGTATGCTTTTTCCATATTTCATTTAAAACCTTTCTTTGTATTGCTTTCTGTTGTCAGTCAACATTCCCAGGAGTTGGCTTTTGTCCCAATATAAAACAGCTGGCCTTTTTACAGAGTTTGTGTGTAAGTGAACGTACTCTTGAATATTTCAGGCCACATGAATTAATGTCAGGCATTCTCTACTACTGCCTTTTTATCCCACGTCTGAGAGACATTAAGTCGTTTAGTTTTATTGAGTCTCTGTATCTCTGTTTACTTAGTCTCTCTTCTACTTGCTCGCTGTCTCTCTGTCTCGCTCCATCTCTTTCCCTTTGTGTCTCTCTCACACAAACACACTCCCGTCTACCATGTGTTTGCCAGCCATACATTCAACAAGGGCAATTTAGTCCCACCCGTAATTAACGTGGCAGTCTGTAGCTGTGACATTGAAACACCGGTTGGTTGCCGCCAGAGTCATCAAACAGGAACCCAGGTGAGCATTACCATCACATCCTGCAGGTGTAAATCATTGTGGCGATGGCTGCCACCCCGATGACTGAACACGGTCATGCTGGGGCTCATTCTCTTCATTCTCCACGCCCCGAGGCTCCATTTTTGTCACGTAGATCTCCAGCAACAAAGTAATAAACGGAATTGCGAGTCAGAGCCAGAGGCTTTGAGCTCGTTAAATAAAACCGTCGGAGTAATCAAGTTGCGCCTTCTTTTCCCGCCGCGGTGCCATTAAAAGGCTTTTATTGAGGTGCCTTATTTTAAACACGGCTGCGAGGGAGGGAAGAGAAGAAGGTAAGAGAAAGGTGGAGAAATGGGTCTTTATTTCTTCTTCCTTCTCCTTTTTGTCTGGATGTCCCCCCCTCTGAATTGGTAATACCAAGGAAATGTGAAACATTGGCTTCCTTTTATTTCCTCCTCCCCCTTGGGGACTGTGACAGCATGAGGGAGGTTAAGAACCATAATTGAGGTACCTGAAGGACACTTCCTTGTGCCTCCCTCGCTGTCAGTCACCTACAAAGCAGCAGCTTGGGCGAGCGTGTGTGTGCGTGCAAGTGTTTGTGCGTGCGTCTGTGTGTGTGTGTGTTCATCGGTGGGGAGTGGGGGGGGGGGGGGGGGGTCCTAGCTGAAGACTTCATTCTCCATGTCACTGCGTGTGGAATGCTTTTTCTCACCGTGCGAAGACTGACATTAAAAGAGACAGAATGATAACAAGTAATCGGTCCGCTTCTCCCATCGAAGATGCATTCCTGTCAAAGTGCTCTCCTCCTCAACTCTCCACAGGCTGCCATTTTCCCCTTGAGCCAATCACACTGAATTATGGGGTGAGCGCCCTCGATTGTGGTGGTAGTGTCGGAGAAGCAATTCCACCTGACAGCTGCTAGCTCTCAGACAACAACCCAGTCTTTATGGAAATGATCTCCCTACCTTTGTCTTTGTTTGTCTTGTGCTTGCCGAGATGAAAACAAAGCTCTCCCTTTCTCTCTCTCGCCAAGCTACCTGAACCAGCCCAGATTAGCCATAGGGTCCCCAACATCACACGGATATTTACACGTCACACTCCCTTGACATACATATTTAGATTCACCTTGTATTCAATCTCAAATCACTGCCTCCTGAGCTAACAAACATTACCATGTTTATTCTCCAGTAATAGCAGAGGCAAATCGGAACGCAGGAGAAAATAACAACTTTTTTTAAAAGCCCAAAATGAGAGCCTCGGGTTCATTTGGATGTGGAGGGTGTTATCGGGGTTGTTATTGACATGTCATATGTGACCGACCGTCTCAAATCGGTCTTATTTAGCAACATTTGAAATCGTTTTTTTTATTTTTATACATTGGATAAAAGTAGAGACTCAGCGTTAGGTTGAGTTTTACCCTCTCTAACTCCGGGCTGTTCACCCTCTCTGTCTCTGCTCGTTCTTCACTTTCTGTCCACATTAGAGTGAGGGGGAAATATCTGGCCCATCAGGCAGCTGTCTCTGTTCGCTGTTTGGACATTTAAGGGCCCATGGAATTGCTACGGTAAGGTTTGGGCTTCGGTCAGGGCAACAGCCCAATAAACGTAGAATAACGGAGATTGACATTCCTATCTCTCAGGGGAAATTTCAATATTGCATTTATATTCATACAAACAGCGAGGAAGCTCCCTGTGGGTGGTCTGGGCAGTCAGCGGTGGTATGATTTTCATTATTACCCTATTATCCTTTTAAGGGTGATTTCTTTGACACAGTTCCTGCACTGACGCCACCTTTACAATTCAACGAGACGAAGGGGTGACCTCTGGACTCCAATCAAACGGATGGTTGACGCTGTTGTTGGTGTGGCTGAGAATAGCTAGGTTCGCTTAGCATAGCCGCCCTGCACCACAGGCTGAGGTCAACTTTGGCTTCTTCTCGGGCAGTGGGAATCTATTCAGAAAGAAAGGATAATTGGCTGGACTAAAGGATACAGATGCTGGTTCAGGACCCGTCCCTCTCTGCAGTTCGTGTTATCCCACCTTGAATATGATGCCATTTCAGCAAGACATTGCGAGCTGTTTTGGGAACTGTGTTTTTCATAAAGCATAATGGTGTCAGCCAGAAGATAGTCGTAATAAGCACATTTGCCGGTGTGGCGCCATCGAGACTGGGGGTGTCATAGAGATTATGGTGTAGCCTAGTAGAGACGTTTTCTAGTTCCTCCGCTCCGTATGTGTCCGCCTGTCACAGCCGCTCTTTGAATACGCCATATAGTTGCATATTCTTGTATCCTTATCAACCCATTCCTCCTTTAGTTTATACTATACGTTTCTCCCCCTCGTGACAGTATGACAGTATCACTGAGTGTATGGGATTCTGCGAAGCCTCCCTAGGTTCCCCTACACATGTATATTCCTCTCTCTTTATCTCTCTACGTGCATGCGTTGCATAGACGCCTATTGCGAAGCCTCACCTTTGCGGCAGCGCGCCTCTCGACCCTCCCTTTCCCGAAGTGATACTTTTGAAGGGCAAAACCAGCGCGAGTGAGAAGGACCATCTGACTAGCTCCCAATACCGTGCCCCGTCATTGGCTCGCACCGTCTCTGCGCTCTAATTACGCTTCAATCATACGGAGGAGCGCGGCGTGCGGTAAATTATTTCACAGAGCAGCTTGGAGACGTGCAGAGAGAGAGAGAGCGAGAAGGAGAGGGGGAGAGTGGGAGAGAGAGGGGTTTGGCAGAGACCGTGTCACCACAGACAGCCAGCTGCAGCAGGAGACAGGCCAGCACTAATGAACAAAGTTACAAACTTATCAGAGGGAGAGAATGTCTGGTCTGCCACACTCCCTCTAGGGGAGCGAGAGTTACAGTAACCTTTAATGGACATTGGCATACATCACCATCCCAATACACAGAGAAAGACTTTAAATTGATATGGGATTTATTTTTAATTTTGTTACTGTTTGTTAGAGTTTGTCGTGACTCTGCTTTGTAATTCAATTCATTATACGATCCTATCTGTAGTTTTAATGGCACTACGAACAAAGACGAATAGTATTCTAATTAAAGTAACATTGGGGTTTTATTCAGTGAATAGCTGTCTATTTTGTTACCAAATTGCCTAGCAGTGGCCCTGAGCCCAAAACGGTGTATTTCAAAAGGAGTGAAGGCCAGCCTCAATATGCTCAATGCTGCCATTGCGTCGCTTTGAAGCAAATATAAATACATATAAATACGGCTTTTCAGACTCAACAATGGCCACCGTATGCAGTTATTCAAATCCCTTTGATGTGGTAACTGTGTCAAGCCCCTCCCTTAATCCCTCAATTGATCTGTGTCCACTACCAGACTGAGGGAGAGCCATTTCAAAGGACCCTGATTCCACCACCGCAGACAGACCCGACGAAGCAGCACTTTGCATTAGTTTACCCATTTGGTCAAAGAAAGGACAGCGATGCTCAGAACGTGTCTTCAATTGAAGCGATGCTGGACAAAGCTGGATGGTGTTTAAAATCGGTGTATTGTTATGCCTTCATGGTGTTAGCAGTTTTACCTACACTGTAATCTGTACATTTTACGTCTAAATTGCGGAACAGCAATCTACTTAGCAACATATTACTTACAGATTGTCAGAGAAAATGGCTCATGTCAGGGGCTCAGAGGTTTAGTGAGGTTGAGGTCCGAACATTTTTAGCTGAAGCTCATTTACTGCATTTCTATGCATATTGTAATTCCCAACAGTCATTTAGTTATTATTATTATCCCGAGTGGCGCAGCGGTCTAAGGCACTGCGTCGCAGTAGTCCGGACCTACACACACACTTGTGTGTTTGTTCCTTTGATGGGAGTATGTTGTGGGCTTGGTAGGCGGATGTGGCTGCAGTAGAGAGCTTTAAGCTCTCTCCCAGCCCAGGCCTTCCGTGCGAGCCACTGATTCAGTTGCCCCATTTCAATTTGTCTTCATCAGTCATACCAATTAACTCGGGGATTAGATTCCTCGCTGCCAGCAATCTCCGGCCCTCCTCCCTACCCCTCCCTCGTCCTACCCTCTCTGCCAGCATGCACGGCCCTGACTATACACATTATAGATATGTTTAAATCTACGCTCCACTAACAGCTCCCTTGTAGACATTCTTATCACTGGAGGTTTCGCACTCCCAACTGACGGTCTTCTTAGTATTCTGTGTGGTGGGTGGACTTCGGCGTATCAACAGAATTTTAAAGGAGAGGAGAGACTTCTTGACCATGTGTTTTCTTAAAATTCTGTGTGGTGGACGGCCTACCATTTTGCCGTTTCCACACATATGTAAAGGAGACTACTCCTTGACCATGTCATTTTCCTCTACTTGTCATCCTTCACGAGGCATGAGAGGGCAATTTCCCCTTACAGCCTGGAAACGGTGAACTGTGAGTTTCCCCTCCGACCGAACCAGCAGGAAAGTACCACGAGTGCCAACCTAAACCATGCAGTGAAGTAGTAGGAGCTATTTAAAGCTAAGGGAATCCAAATGACATTGAATGACGAGCCTGTCCCTGAAGCAGGTTATTTTCACGTTCACACACACACGTGGCTTATTTCGTTTATTAGATAAGCCACATCATGCTATCACTTTTTTTTCATTGTTATAGCGCTATGCTGTCATAATGTATGAATTAAGCTTCCATACATTTAGATGGAGAGAATAACATAGAATGTATGCGTGAGGTAACATTTCTAGGGGTAATTCATCTGTAGGTTCTTCTTTCTAAACACACATTAATCCACCGCCTTACTGTGTAACACACACACACACACACAGTAGATGAACGAAAGCGCCACTAGCCAGGCTATGTTTAATTCACTCTCAAATGTAACACGATTAAGGTACCCTCCCACCATAGCACAGTTACATATTCAGGGCTTAAAGCTCCTGTCTGCGTGAGTTTACATTTCTACCGCGCTGAGAAAGCCTCTCAACGTAATTAAGATGTAATGCTAATTCTGGGAGCTGCTGCACAGTCTGTTTGGACTTCCGACTGGCTGCCGATGGTAACACAAACAAATAGTGCCGACCGTGTTACGTGCCTGGCCATTAACGAGAGACTAATCACGCAGGAGTGAGGCTCATGGTCGGGTTTGTCCTTCTCATCCCGTGACAGTCTGGCCGTCACCGGTTCGTCACTGTCTGTCTCTGTCTCTTTTTGGCCATCTGTCCCCCCCCCCCCCCCCCCCACCATCACCCTCTCTCGCTCGCTCTCTGGTTCTCGCTGTCTCTGTCTGTCTCTCTCTCTCTGGTTCTCTCTCTCTCTCGTTCTCTCTCATGTTCTCTCTCTGCAGGCCCCTAATGAATTGTGCAGGCATGCCATGTTAAATTAGACTGACAGTTTCCATCATATTGGTAGGGGCTGTACTGTAGGTGGACTCTGAGACAGAGCAGAATAGAGCTCTGGCCATGTCAAAAGGCCCACGCATCAGCCAGAGGCTGCCTAGTGACTGTTGATGGATGGGGAACTGTGACACCCATGTCTCCAATTCAGACTAATGAGGGAGAGGGAACTGAGGAAGTAGTGGGCTCTGGCTCTCTGGCTTTGGCAATGCCGTTTTTTCCCCCTCCATCTGAATGTCACTGTGTGTGGCGGTGTGTCTGTCCAATCTCTGCTAGTGGTCTCCGAGTGGGGGGTGAAAGGTCAACAACAACAAAAAAAAGAAGAGAGCAGTGAATGTAAAATCTGCATCTTCGGGATGAAATTAGCCTTTGAGTTTTCATCTCTCTGGGGGGGAAAAAAGAAGGAAAAACGTGAGGGAGTCACTCTACTCTCTCAGGTCCCCAAAGTCAAGGTCGACCAGGAAACCAGACTCACCCAGGAGCTGCCCTTAATGAACCTCTGTCCCAGCAGACGCATGTCGACTGACTGCTGGTTATTGAGCAGGGGAGGTGTGTGCGTGCGTGTGTGCATGCTTGCGTTCATGTGTGTGCACGCATACGTGTGTGTGATGAGGGGGTCTCTTCAGAGTTCACATATGAAGCTGTCTCCAGGGCCTCAGTCAGAGCAGAGTGAGAGCCAGTCAGCAGTTCAGAGACCACGGGGGCAGGCCAGATACTCGGGGTAGAAATTATCACCATCTGCGGGGTGATTCCTCCACACCACATTTTGCTGTCCGGGGTTGTTTACCCTACATAACATACTGTACATCAGCACATCCTGAAAACAGACCGAGCCCTCCTCCGGGGCTGTTAACCTTGAGCCCTGTGTGGATCTGGGTGGATGATGCATGTTCGGCTGTGTGTGCTTGTAAAATCACTGGGAAATATGCACATTTAACTCTTCTTAGACATAGCGTTTTGAGTATGTTCACATTCATCTAGTTCAATGAGTTCGCTTGTTGACTTAATGACATTTTCAAGGAAATATACACATTTACACGTCAATCACCATAGTTCCCTCTCCCTCGATGATCCACTTATGTTTGAAGGTTGCTCACATGGCTTGGCTGTGATTCTTTCACCTCCCCCTCCCCCCTCCAAATCTGTGATGTGCGTGGGGGTGTCTGCTGTTTAAATGTGTTCTCTCCGCCTCTGCATTGTGTCAATATTTTGTCTGCGTTCTGTCGTCTGTAATTTGCTGCAGAGTTGTCGCCTGTGATGAGTCTGTTATGTCTTTGCCTTGGTTATGTCTCACTCACTTCTAGCTTCCTGTGCTAAGGGTGCTCCTCCTGTACCGCGTTTATTGTGTCTGGCTTCTCGTGTTTGGTCTGTGTGCTATGCTTGTGTTGCGCCGCCCGTGCTTGTGCCACTGTTATCATGGCATTGTCTTTGTACTTTCGCTATGTTGTCTTAGTGTTATCTCTTTTGATGTTAGTGCTATCTCTTTGATGTTAGTGCTATCTCTTTGTTGTCCGTGCGTTATCGTCTTGCAATCAAGGCAATGGCTTTGTGTTGCAACACCTAGTATAATCGTCATGCTATCTTAAATGTTATCTTTTAGTTAGAGTTGTCTTTGCAGTAGTCAGTAGTCTTATCTAAGTTGCATCATCCCCTCTGGTGTTATCTTAGTATTTTGTCTTTGTAGTTTTGTGATTTATATAATTTTGTCCTGTGTGTGTGTGTGATTCCTCCAGTGTTTCTGTGTTGTGTGCTCATCAAGTCCTCCGTGTTTGTGTTTACACGGCTACATGTCTGTGTTGTCCCTGTGTCGTTATGTTTGGTGCAGAGCAGACCTGATTGAAACCAGATGGCTAGTCTTTGGGAGTCTGACAACTGAAGAAGTAATGGCGAAAACAGTAGACAAGACGAGAGAACCAGACATGCCATCAACTACAGAGAGAGACAGAGACACAGAGAGAGACAGATTTATGCACAAGGAGCATCCTATCTGGCTTTCTCTCTCTCTCTCTCTCTCTCTGCTGGGATGTGACGTTCACACAGATGCCTCCTGCAATAACCGATGGAAGAACACGCTAACTATCAAATGCATTATGAAGCAAGCCGTCAAATAGTATCACGTCTTTAGGTTCCATGTTGTGTAATCTGACTCTAAACCGTTAAATATTTCCGGCTGTTTGCGCCTCGTACAATGGTTAATGCTCTTTTCCTTCCTAGCCAGTCTGACGACGATGTTTACATCCGATTGTCAAATAATATACATTTACAGAACATGATACTCAAACAGGAAACCCTAAGGCTTTGACGTTACTTCTGCTAGCTCCCTTGTGTGAACAAATCAGTTGCGTAGGAAATGTTCGCCAAACGGCCTTCTGGGGTACTTTTGTATTTTGCGAATACTGGATAACCCGAGGCCTGTTGAAGGTGTGCTGCCCCAGGACTGTGTTAGAAGAGAAGAAAGATTCAAGGATCTTCCCGAGTCAAGCCAGGGACGTTCCCTGACCCGAAGTTCCCTATAAGAAAGATCTGGAACAGACGGTAGGTTGGGAGCCGTTGCCATCTTGAATATTGGATCCCTCCCTCGCCACCCTTTTGAGGCAGATTGAGTGGATGCTGCACACAGAGCTCATCCTCTGCCTGATGAACACCCCTTCAGTACGTCACATGATCCCCCATCTGGCCTGGCTCTGCTCGAATCTACAGGCGCAGCTTGGACGGTGTTGCAAGCTGTAACCTTGTTTAATATTCGCCATGACGACAGGCATATAGTATTCCCTAACAGGTTTTTAGCTAAAAGCAAGAATGTGGATGTTTACAAAAAGCATTGGCAATTGAATGAAAAATGCAAAAAAGGGCTTTGTGAGAAACTGTGCGGTTGTTGTATCCGGATCTGACTCCTTTTCCTGATAGAGTGGTTCATCAATCTCCATGGAAATGGTCACACCTGCTTCGATAGCTAGCTGATGGCACAGTGTTGCCTTGAGAGAGAGGGAGGGAGCAGAGAGAGAGTAGAGAGTAGAGCGAAAGAGAGAGGGTGGGGTCTGAGAGATCCAGAGGAAGTATAAATGTGCCTCCAATCGAATTATTGGCCAATCAAGTCATAACGTGAGCAATTCAAGGCCTACATCAACAGGGATAATCTCGTTGGCTGTGCATTAGGGGCCTGAGAGGATATGGGGTCGGCGAGGAGGGGGGGGGTGGAGCTCTTAGTGGGTGCGCTCAGTGGGGGGTCTCAGAGGAAGAAGGTTCTTTGATAGGAGTTGAGAGATATTTTTCACGTTGAATGAGGGGTGGTTGGTGGAGTTTTAAATAATGTCTCGATCGCTGCCTTTGGCGTATCGCTGTAAGAGACCGGGTAGAGTAGAAGGGTTGATTTCGCCTGTGTTGCCATCTGCTTCTGTCTCATTGGTCATTGACAACATTTCTCATGTGTCCAATTACGAAAGAGGATTATGATCTGTTTGTGTGCTGTCTAGTGACCCCTGGTCATATCTGACTCACCGGAGGTATACAAGAGATTTTGTCTGTACATAATGGTATATTGCAGTACTACATATTTGCATTAGTATTACTGTATTTGCTTATACGGTTGGCTCTCAAATGTTGTCTTTTAACACAGCTTTTGTTCACAATATTTCACCATTCCGACCCAGCTGTGGCAGATCTACAGCTCGCTCCATTGTTAATAACCTATGGGGTTTGACGTCTTCAGCTGTGTCTATAATGCCACTCATTGTATACATTCAGTGTAACATCTCCCAGCTTTGAGGTAGTCAACCAGGAGGGCTTACACCTGGAGAATCACTATGAACACACAACTACAACATGCCTGGCGTTTGAACAGTAGGGGCTCCAACAAAGACTCCCTCTCCAAAGCCGATGTTGGTTTCCGGAGGTTTGACACTGGCGTGGAGCGCTAATCAGGCTCTGTTTCATGGCCTTGGAAAGGGTGCCCCCCCCCCCCCCCCCAGAGAAAAGCCCTGACAGTTTTCCATGCGATTTGCATGTGGAGGGTTCCTGAACCAGCTCCCCTTGCTCCGCCTCGTGCCTGGGTATCCGCATAGTAGAAACAGCTGCCAGGGGAACAGCTTGTCGGCGGGAGGGAGGGAAAAAGGGAGAGAAGGTAATCACTTTTGGAAAAATACTGCTTCTCCGGACCCTGCCAAGAGCTCGTTTGTGTTGTGGCTTTTCTACTGGAAGCCCGTTGCTTTGGCTCTCTGGCTTCTTTGGTTCTGTTGGTTCTGGCATCCCCTCTCTCCAGAGTTAATACAACAATGAGGGGTTTTTGTTAAAAAGCGTCTCAATGGTTGTAAATGGACAAAAACAATGGACAGGAGAATGATATTGGGGGGGGGGGGGGGGGGGGGGGGGGGGGTGTTTTTGATCGCCGTGAAGGCATGTGTCTAAGGATGTGAGAGGCCCGAAAAGAGTTCTACAAAAGTGTAGTATTATGAAATCACGGCTGACTAGGGGGAGCAATCCCCTTTTTATTGGGGAGCATGTCCTTATTTCCCTGTGGCAATGACCAACACATCTGATCTTTCCCCAATTCCCTGAACCTGAGCCACACCAACTGACTGACTACAGCCTGTGTCACGATCATGCAGTCCCGCCTTTGTAACGTGCCCAGGCAACTGCAATATTCTGCATGTTGAGCTATTTTAAAATGCACATACATGTACAGTAGCCGAGAACGGATTATGCATAAACAGTAGCATCCCATTCAGCCAATCAAGCAGATCAGCTTGAGGGGAAGTGACAAGTTCAGCATTGTGCTGGTTAACATCTTATGAATACCTTCTTCTCTAGAACAGATGGCCTGGGCGTCCGGGATACAGCCAAAATAACCCTTTCCCGACGCAAGGAAAAAAGCCTGTTTGAATTCATCTGTCTGTCATAATCAGTGAGTATTTTGGGGGGGCGTTCATAATGTAAACATTGTTTTCACACACACGTGCAAAAAACAGAAGCCTTTGAAACTTTGCATCATTTTTGATTGAATAGCGCCTCATTATTTACCGGCAGCTTATCGTCTTCCATCTACTAAGCTTCGAATCTCTGTGATAGTGTCAGTCATGGGAGATTGGAGTGGTTTTAGCTATCCGGAGGGAGAGGAGTAAAAGAGTGCGAAAGAGGAAGAGAAGGAGCGGTGAGAGGTGCAGGAGCTAGCGGAGGAATAGAAAGGAAGGAGCTGTACATGTTTGACGGAGGTATATAAGTGTCCCTGTCAGCCTGTAATGACTGTGTGTTGGAGGCCGTTCAGAGACTCTGGACCTGCAGGGGAGCAGCTTTCACTTCCCCTGACACACATTCTCACACACACACGCACGCACGCACGCACGCACGCACGCACGCACACACACACACACACACACACACACACACACACACACACACACACACACACACACACACACACACACACACACACCTACTCTCGCTTAGACAGAGGGATGAGTCAGAAGCTCTGCTGGCTACTGTCCCTCCCTCCTCCTCCCTCTCTTCCTTTCCATTTCCCTCTTTTCTTTTCCTTTCCTCTCCTCACCCTGCTCTACAAAGGTATGTTTAATACATAAGGGCCCTAATCGCTATCGCAGCTGTGGCGGTCCCTCCAACCGTCTGGCTCTACGCTGTGTGTTCTTTCTCCTCTCTTCCTCTTTTCCGGTCTTCTCTCTTCTGCACCGCAGGATCATACAGAGAGGCCATTCTCATAGACCTCTGTCCTCAGGTGTCAAGTTCTCTTTCTCTCTTTCTCCATTTCTGTCTCTCTCCCTCTCTGTCTTTCTCCCTTTCTCTCCCTTTCTCTATCTCGCTTTCTCTCTCTCGCCATTCATTATATATGCCTTGTTGGACTTTTAACACCTCACATGATTATGGTGTGTAGGAATGAGGTTGAATCTGTTACCTGGTAACTACATTCAATTGCGTTCATATGCGAATAAGTACAGTAGGCTACTTCTTCAAAAAAATTTAAAAGCACCATGAATTATTAACTCTTAAATGTAACTACATGTAATTTATAATGTAATCTACGTCCTCCCAAGAAAGTAACTTTTTATCCTGAGAAGACTCTAAAAAATAACTAGTAATGCTGCACACTCCAAGAAAGGTTAAAATCTTACCATTCTGGTAAAATAACTATAAATTGTTGAAGTGTAGTCACTTTTGAGGACACAGGCTCCAAGTTAACAGTGCAAATATGATACAAATATGGAAATATTGAATATGACGTGTTTCTTATTAAACAAAACTGTATGAATTAGGCTTGAAATTACTTTCTAAATATAGTATAATCAAATGATAATCACTAACTATAATATTTCACCTTCCTTATAACTTTAAAATACATGTATGTTTATTGTTAGAGAAAATTTGCAAATTTTCTGAAGGTCTCTCGCTAAAGGTCTGTCTCCCATCGCTGTGAACGTCACACAGAGCTTTAGCTTGGGAACTCGCCTTTCATCTCGTATTAATCTTGTCCACCACATTTTTTTTCTGTTTAAAATCTATGAATTGTTTTAGATTAACGGCTATAAATCAATCTATAGTGATGAAACCACTCTCTCCTGCTGAGCTAAGATGTAAGGATTGCAGACGTGCTAGCGTTCAGTCAGGAGTTGATAGACAGTCGAAAGAGCGAATTAAATTGTATCCCAGCTTCAAATGGTTTCAGATTTCACATCCCACATCACACAGGTGGATAAAATATACAATTCTGTCTGTGGGAACCAGGGCTATTGCTCAATGCAAGCCATTGTGATCTATGGTGTCCACAGATCGATTTATAAGCAAAAATGGCAGTTGTAACCGGTACCAGAACCACACAGGTCCCCTAAACATCGGAATTTACATCTAAAAGGTTTTTAAACAATGTAAAATGTTCTCTGGAATCATTTCACATATTTTGGAAATGCAGAAGAGAAATATGTGATGGAGCACCTCTGTATATACGGTTGTGTTATATGACCAGGGCCCGTATACACAAAGCCTAGGGTCAGTTTAGCCTTTTAGATCATAATGAATAAGATTATATGGATAGATCCTAGATCCGCACACAGAACAGAGAGCCTCGCAGCCTCTACGAAGTAGACAGATCTGTGGCGTGCCATCGTTCAGCGCGTTGCATAGCCATCAGTAAATGCTGTCAAGTGAGCGCCACTCAATCCCACAGCAATCTCTCCCACTGTCCTCTAGTAGTCTCCCTCTCACCCGCCATCAAAAACACACGAGGTGGAGTCTCCTATCCACCGCAGCAATGGATGCAAACGGAGGCGTGCGTTGGGGAAACTGGCTGACATTTGTGCGTCTGATTAGAGCACGAAGCACAACACTTTGTAATTGATTGTGGCCACGGGCTGCTCACGCTTGCCTCGCCTCTCTCTCTCTCTCTCTCTCCCTCCCCCCCTCACCCCATATAGCCTCTCAGAATCACTGCACCTCTCTACGCCCCATTAGCATGGCTCACACACATGCATGCACACACACACACACACCCCGTCCGCTCCACTGCACCCATTCCAATAACAACCTTTTAATGGGGCTGTGGTTTAGTTGAGCGCCCAGACTATCCCATCCCGGAAGCGATGCATGGAGGCTCCCATGAAACAGGATGTTTATCCCACCGCCCGATCAGTATATAGGCCCTACAGTATAGACATGGCTCCTATAGACAATGTTTGGTGTCTGAATGAATTCTATAGGTCTAGAGACGATGTGTTGGGTCAAGAGGTTAAAGGGATACTTTATGATTTTGGCAATGAGGCCCTTTTATCTACTTCCCCAGCGTGCTAGCAGATACCCATAGACTTCCAGTCATTTAGCTATCACTAGTTAGCGTTGGCTTACGAAGCTACCTCTAACTTCCTTTGTACCGGACACAGAGACATACAAATGGCATCCACGAGTTCATCTGAGTAGTAGGTAAAGGGGTCTCATTGCCACAATCCCGAAGTATCTGTTTAAGAGCGGCAGAGAGTGGGAGAAGGGAGTGGAACAAGGGAGGGAAGGAAGGAGAGAAATGAAGGAGGGCGAGATGGAGAGAAGTTGTGCTGAGTGGTATGTTTTTGGAGGGAGGAGAGGAGTAGGGGAAGGTGCTCTCTAGTAATTAACAGTGGAGCTCACCCAGGGAGGCGCCACGTGTCGAGGAGCCATTAGACACGTAGCAGGGAGCTATGCACAGAACAGGGCGGCCATTCTGCTGACTCTGCTTGCGGCAAGCCTCCCCCCGCACGTAACAACGTCTAAATCACCTCGTGCCCGTGCCGACACCACAAGGAAGGAGCGACACAGCCAGGAAAGGTGAGGAGGCAGGAGGAGAGGCAGGGGTTGGGAGCCCGTGTTAAGATCTATATTTGTCTTATGTGTATGCACACCCGCACATGAGTACATGCACACACGGACATACACACTCATTTTTTTTATGATGAGGTATCCACTCATCTACAGTAATACGTAGCTCCTTGATAAGCAATGTGATCTGTCATTTAATTGCTAAGCTAATAATTCCCTGTTTGCCAGAGTGCACATTTTAGCACCTATTATGGCACCTATCCCACTCTGTTAGTGCTCTGTAGTGTAGATTGCAGGTGTCTGTAGTGTAGATTGCAGGCATCTGTAGTGTAGATAGAAGGCGTCTGTAGAGTGTCTCTCACTCGCTGATACACCAGTTTGCTGTGACCTTTAAACAGGCACTGTCGGTGTCTTTTGCCACCGAGCACACACACATACACATACATGCACACTCAGACCTACCCACACACCCCCACACAAATGGGAACAGTAATTAGCGAGGGCTCCCGGGCCCCTCTGACAGGCTTTTCAGAGGAGAGAGAGAAAGGGCAGGGTGACATTTGGGCAGCAAAGTGGCACAGTCATCACCGCCGCGCTTCACAGAATTATCAGCCGAGGTTGAGGGTTCAAATCCCCGAGTCCATAGAGCGACGCAGCCGTTACCCCTTAGACAAGACGCTGCCATCAGATAACCGTCCTGTGTAAAGTGTTCAGCGCAGTACACAGCCTTTTGGGATTGTGCGTCTTCAGTCTTTCGTGGCCCTGCGAGTGCCTTAACACCTTAAGTACCAGCTATAAATGATACATTTCTACTTAGCCTGGCGAAAAGGCCGATAAGCACTGCTTTCATAGCAAAGTGTTACTGCTTTACACCTTGAGTGGACTGGTTACAAGCCTATTGGCGTTATTTGTGTTAGTTAAATGAAAAAGCCCGGTTAGATCTTAAGAGTCTTGTTGTGAGAATAGCTGCCCTCGGGCTGGACCTTGCTTAGCTCAGCCTGGCCAACCAGTAAAGGGCCCTTCATTGAGAAAGAGAGAGAAAGGGAGGCAAGTGTGAGTTGCCTGTTTGACGGATGGGTCAGGATCACGCAGTCCCTGTGACCTCATTGCTGGGACTAGACCCAGTCACTCATTCCCAACCAACAATGAGCTAGGCCTGCGCTGCAATGCCAAGCAGGTTCTGATTTCCTCTTGAGTGAGCGCCAAGATCTCCCACACGCAGAGATTTGATTTGATTAGATTTTGGGGATGAAAAATACAGTTAGTGTCAACTATGGCCTAGAAGATAGCACAGGCAAGTATAATGTATCATTTCCAATGAAGTCCTCAATGGGATTTAAAAAAAAAATAAAGACCGACACGGATTTACCCGTACTAACAAAATCAGCTGGGGAGTCTCAATCACTCGCACAAGCAGAGGAGTGGTCCAATGTATGGTGCCTCTCACTGCTGTGATAGCATGGCTTCCTGACCCTCGAGAACAGCAGAGGAGACTGGGGATGCTGTATCCTGTACCCTTGAGAGATGGTGACGCAGCCTTACGCTTCATGACAGCTCCGTGGGCGTCTGATTCTCTGACAGGTCCTAACCTTGTTCTGCGGTCCTCCACAGCTCCGTTGGTAGAGCATGGCGCTTGCTATGCCAGGATGGTGTGTTCGATTCCCGGGACCACCCATATGTGGAAAAATGCACGTGTGACTAAGTCGTTTTGGATAAAAGCGTCTGCTAAATGGTATATTATTGTACACTGTATGTGATATAATGTGGAACGGCATTATTTTATGCACTGAGCATGTCTTGTGGCTTGTGAACATCTGGTACATTGCGCAGTACTTAATGTTCGAAACTCTAGTCTATACTGTACATCATTTGAGTGTCTTTACTACCCCGTTTTTGCACTGAACACGCCTTGGCTTACGAGCATCTGGTGCATTCATTCGAGAATTACACATTTGAATTCAGTTGTATCACAGACTCTGAGGAGCTTTGCCTTCAGTGAAACATACGTGTTTTAACTGTGCTTTGGGCCGTCGTCGTTTTATCTCGCTCAGAAGGAAGGGAGTGTTCTTCCTCTCTCAGGGAACAGAACAGGCAGCGACAGTCCTCAGAGGCTGTCTCGAAATCTAAATGCCAGTTTTTACTGGATATCCCTCTGATCTAATTCTGGAAGACCAGGCCAGGCATGACAGAGTCTGTCAGACAGACTGACTGGTACACGCGCACACACACACACACACAACTCCCCCGCACACACACACACACAGACCGACTGGTACATGCAAGTCAGTGACCGAGAGTCAAGAGAGATTTAAAAGCAGGCTCTGTCGCTGGCGTCTTCCGTCATATTTAAACGGGGTCCTGAGAGACATAAACACAGGAAAAGCAGATGGCTCCCAGTGGTTTAGGCGTATGAGCTGTAATGCCATTAGCAAGGAAATGGCCGCTGCTCCCTTCAGCTTTTTTACGAGGCAGGTTTGTATACAGGTCTAAATAAAAACCTACGGTTTGGTTTCACTGGGTTTTTGGTTTCACTTTGGCATGTTTCCTCCATTACTCTGGCTAGCTCTTGGAGTCCTGATGTGTCCCTCGTTCTCGTCCTGGACTCCATTTTTGGCTTTACGATACACTTGTGCATGTCATGCTGGTATTACAAACCCCTGTCCAGCATTTTAGCTCTAAAAAGTATCCGTTTGTTGTCTCGTGTTTAGCGCAACTTTCCTTATTTTTTTGTTGTTGTTGTTATCAGTGTTCTTTCCGCATTTCAAGCAGTCGACAATATCGCCTCCACCAGCATTTAGCATGTTCTGCTGTGCTATGCAATGAAAGATGGCAAAACGTGACTATGGCAGCGTGGAAAATGACACTGGTTCAGGGTAACTACCTACCATGACATTTGTTACTTTACCGTGTCACTAATGCCCAGTCCAGGGGTGGCATGACACAGTGGCTGGAGATAGATTGGCTGCTTTGGTTGAGGGTTTATGCTATGCGTAGTGGTTAACCTTTTTACTGCAGTGGGCTAATCAGGGTCACACAGAGAGATTCTTGGTGGTCTTAAGCAAATCTGTTTTGAAACAAAAGTTTACACCTCACACACACACATGGTTATGGGTTTAACAAAAAGAAGACACCTGTACCATGTTAGATATAGAGTTGAAAATGTATTCCAATTTGAGTTTGCATCTCAATATTACACTTTATACACATCAAACTGAAATATAACAAAACCGTTTGACGTAGAAACATGAATGTTTATAAATTATTACAAATATTAAGAACATTCCACCCATGAGGTTACTAGGTCATTTGACTGCAGGAAAAGGCTATGAAGGGTGGAGTGACATGTGCGTGCCTGTGGTTTTGAATGAGTAATGCAGTGGTTGAGAACAAGCGAGCTTGGCCCGCGCCAACAGAATTGTGTCATTCTGGAGTGGGTTTACTTAGGGCGCCGCACGGCGCTGAGCTCAGAAGTTTCCAGCACCATTTCAGCTTGTTTACCATGGCCAAGCTTCCATTTGAAAGCCTTCAGCGTGCCATTAAGCCCCTCCTGGGGTAAAGCCTCCGTCCACTTTGTTCCCTCTGAGTAGAGCTTTTTTTCGCAAAACGCCTGCCCGTACACGGCTTCTTTGACTTTGAGAAGGTTCTGCAGAGATCATGTCTGTTTGTGTTCGTGTTAGAGATTGACAGACTTCTGGAGGATTCGTTCGGTCAGAGGCAGTTTGAAAAAAAAGCCACACACAAAAAAAATTGAGGCACTGATCCCAAAACGAAGCCGCATTTACCTGCGTGTTGCGGCAAACCCTCACATTACACACAGAGAGAGTCGAGAGACCGCGAAAGAGAGGGAGAACAAGCTGCTTGAGGGCCTGGAAAGTTTCACCCCCTTGCCTCTAAATATCTGTAGATCATTATCTCTGTGGCCCGGTGTAGAAAGCCTTTCATGGTGGGCTGAGGTACTCCAGTCACTTACGTCAGATACCGCCAGACCTGTCGCGTTGCCCAGCAGGTTCCTGGAAATGGTCTGGCGCTCAAGGACTGTTCTGTGGTCAGCCCACCTCATCTGGCAGTGGAACTGCAGAAATGGAGGAGGAAAAGGAGGAGGGAATCAGGGCAAGTCATTATCTGTGTGTGGGTCTTGTCTGGAAGTCTCCTGGGGAGAGTAGACTGAAGAAAGCCCGCTGACAGTGAGTGAGAGGTCGGGCTGAGGCGACAGAGCATGTTCTCTCCATCTCCCATCTCTCACAGATACACGCGTACACTTAACACCTTAAACACACAAGAGGCCAGGACACAGGCATAATAGACTGACTCACATGTACATGCACATGTCACATGCACGCACGGGCACACACAAACACACCTGCCACTCGCACTTCCCTAGTTAGCAGGGTGCTCCCCTCATCAGTGCCACTACCTGGAGGGTGTTGTTTACAGTGTGGGAGTGAGTGATGAGGAGAGAGGCAGGGCGTGCTTCCTCTCTTTACACCCCCTATCCACAGGACACAGCAGAGAGGTCACACACACACACACAGGCTCACAGGGAGATGTTGACACTGTGGTAAATGAGGATTGGGAGGATGGAGATCACCTAGCTTATACAGAAGTGTTGCCCACAGCGATGCAGTATAAGCATGATGTGTACATGAAATAGGATGGGGTTTTTTTTAAGAAAAGTTTTTAGAAAAGAATAGAATAGAATAAAACACAATCTTTGCTCACGTCTCTTACAGACGACACGTTACAACGACAATAACACAAATAACAGTTACGTTCACGTATCAACAAAAAAAGTATCACCATCTTAGTGCGACTTTAAAAATAAATAAAAAGTTGTGTATTTTTGAAGTTGCTTTTTGAAGGGAAATATTGTTTCAGTCTTTCCATGAGCTCACGCCGCTTGGATCAGTGTCTCTCGGTTGAATGAGGTCTTACTGTTGTTCTCCTTTAATCAACCACCTGTCAAATTCAATCTACTTTATCTTCTTCCACTGCGTAGGTTTCCTATTTATCATTATTCAACTTCACCCATTGGCTGAAAAACAATACAGTGATATCATGTAGTCAGTCGCGTGTACGCTCGCACACTCACACATATGAACACACACAAACACACATAGCATGCATGTGACTAGCACACACTCTATCAAGTGATCTCAAACCGCTTTTGAGTAATGCCCAACAGCTTGCTGTGTTTGTTTAGAAGAAAAATCAGAGGAAAAACACACACACACACACACACACAGTGATATGCCATTCTAATCCCGCTATCTGAGGGAAGGATCCTATTGTCAACCCAAACTATGGCTCTGTTTCATGGAGCCGCATAACGATGTTTTATCACACTTAAACGTTACGTTCAGATTTCCCCGCATATTAAACTCGCTCTGGAAAGGTTTGTGTCAGTTAAAGGAGGATTGATATGGCATTTTTTCCCCCCTCCCCCCCATCTCTTTTCAAGATCTTACGTTTCTCACTTAAATCCTCCTTTTCTGTGTTATCATTCCACCCGAGGCTCTCCAAAGCAGCTTTGATATTGAAAGCAGGCCCGGCATGAAAGGCACGGGGGTTAGGGGAATGTAAATGGTGAGATCTACCCGGTAACGAATACGCCGCACCGCATCGTGGCTGCAGCTTCTACAGATCCTTCATAGTCTTTTCATGTGACAAAAGTGAGTCGGAAATTGATATGTGAGAATGTTTTGATTCATTGGTATGGAATTGGGTCAATTGAAATAAATACTATGTGAGGAAATATCACAATATAACCAGCATAAAACCATAAAATAATTACAGTGCCCACATACTGAATAATATGCCTGCTGTAAAGATTAATCTATAACATTTTAATGGAACACTGGTCACTTTAATAATGTAGACATACTGTTTTACAAATTTGATACGGTATGTATACTGAACAAAAATATAAATGCAAGATGCAACAATTTTAAAGATTTTACAGAGTTACAGTTCATATGAGGAAATGAGTCGATTGAAATAAATCCATTAGGCCCTAATCTATGGATTTCACACGACTGGGAATACAGATATGCATCTGTTGGTCACGGATACCTTTAAGAAAAGGTAGGGGCATGGATCAGAAATCCAGCCGTATCTGGTGTGACCAATGTTTTCCTCATGCAGCGCTACACATCTCCTTCGCATAGAGGTGATCAGGCTGTTGATTGTGGCCTGAGGAATGGTGTACCACTCCTCGTCAATGGCTGTGTGAAGTTGCTGGATGTTGGCAGGAACTGGATCACGCTGTCGCATCCCAAACATGTTTAATGAGTTACATGTCTGGTGAGTATGCAGGTCATGGAAGAGCTGGGATGTTTTCAGCCTCCAGTAAATGTGTACAGATCCTTGCGACATGGTGCCGTGCATTATCATGCTGAAACATGAGGTGATGTTGGGCGAATGAATGATATACTGCCAAATTCTCGAACACCGCGTGTGGAGGTGGCTTATGGTAGAGAAATAAACATTAGATTCTCTGGAAACCGCTCTGGTGGACATTCCTGCAGTCGGCATGCCAATTGCACGCTCCCTCAAAACGTGAAACATCTGTGGCATTGTGTTGCGTGACAAAAACTGCACATTTTAGTATTTTTATTGTCCACGGCAAAAAGTGCACCTGTAATGATCATGCTGTTTTAATCAGCTTCTTTATTCTACACCTGTCAGGAGGATGGATTATCTTGGCAAAGGAGAAATGCTCACTAACAGGGATGAAATAAGCTTCTTTTTTTTGCGTATGGAGCATTTCAGGGATCTTTTATTTCAGCTCATGAAACATTGGGCCGACACTTTACATGTTGCATTTATATTTTTGTTCAGTGTACAATTCTGTATTCTAGTCGAGGCCATCCTATTTAACTATTGCTGTACATATACTATTCTACCCTACGTATTCTACAGATATACTGCATATTCTATCCACACACTGTCCACAATTTCTATACATCCCATCACATATACCGTGTGTGTGTGGTGTATATACACATACATACATACTACTGGTCAAAAGCTTTGGAACACCTACTCATTCAAGTGTTTTTCTTTATTTTTACTATTTTCTATGTTGTAGAATAATAGTGGACATTAAAACTATGAAATAGCACATATAGTAACTAAAAAAGTGTTAAACTCAAAATATATTTTAGATTCTTCAAATAGCCACCCTTTGCCTTGATGACAGCTTTGCACCCTCTTGGCATTTTCTCAACCAGCTTTATGAGGTAGTCACCTGGAATGCTTTTCAATTAACAGTGTGCTTTGTTATAAGTACCTTTTTGGAATTTCTTTCCTTAATGCATTTGAGACAATCAGTTGTGTTGTGACAAGGTAGGGGTGGTATACAGAAGATAGCCCTATTTGGTAAAATATCATATTATGGCAAGAACAGCTCAAATAAGCAAAGTGAAACGACAGTCCATCATTACTTTAAGACTTGAAGGTCAGTCAATGCGGATGAAACTGGCTCTCATGAGGACCGCCACAGGAAAGGAAGACCCAGAGTTAGCTCTACTGCAAAGGATAAGTTCATTATAGTTACCAGCCTCAGAAGTTGCAGCCCAAATAAATGCTTCACAGAGTTCAAGTAACAGACACATCTCAACATCAACTGTTCAGAGGAGAGAAGTGTGAATCAGGCCTTCATGGTCGAATTGATGCAAAGAAACCACTACTGGAGGACACCAATAAGAAGAAGAGACTTGCTTGGGCCAAGAAACACAAGCAATGGTCATTAGGCCGGTGGAAATCTGTCCTTTGGTCTGATGAGTCTAAATTTGAGATTTTTGGTTCCAACTGCTCTGTCTTTGTGAGACACAGAGTAGGTGAACGGATGATCTCCGCATGTGTAGGTCCCACCGTGAAGCATGGAGGAGGTGTGTAGGTGCTCTGCTGGTGACACTGTCTGTGATTTTTATTTTATTTCAATGCACACTTAACCAGCATGGCTACCACAGCGTTCTGCAGCGATATACCATCCCATCTGGTTTACGCTTAGTGGGACTCATTTGTTTTTCAACAGGACAATGACCCAACACACCTCCAGGCAATGGAAGGGCTATTCTACCAAGAAGGAGAGTGATGGAGTGCTGCATCAGATGACCTGGCCTCCACAATCACCCAACCAATTGAGATGATTTGGGATGAATTAGACTGCAGATTGAAGGAAAAGCAGCCAACAAGTGATCAGCATGTGTGGGAACTCCTTCAAGACTGTTGGAAAAGCATTCCAGGTGAAGCTGGTTGAGAGAATGCCAAGAGTGTGCAAAGCTGTCATCAAGTCAAAAGGTGGCTACTTTGTGGCCAGTGGTTAAGGGCGCTGTACTGCAGCGCCAGCTGTGCCATCAGAGTCCCTGGGTTCGCGCCCAGGCTCTGTCGTAACCGGCCGCGACCGGGAGGTCCGTGGGGCGACGCACAATTGGCCTAGCGTCGTCCGGGTTAGGGAGGGCTTGCACCAGCGACTCCTGTGACGGGCCGGGCGCAGTGCGCGCTAACCAAGGTGGCCAGGTACACGGTGTTTCCTCCGACGCATTGGTGCGGCTGGCTTCCGGGTTGGATGCGCGCTGTGTTAAGAAGCAGTGTGGCTTGGTTGGGTTGTGTATCGGAGGACGCATGACTTTCAACCTTCGTCTCTCCCGAGCCCGTACGGGAGTTGTAGCGATGAGACAAGATAGTAGCTACTACAACAATTGGATACCATGAAATTGGGGAGAAAAAGGGGTAAAATTCACAAAAAAAACAAAAAAGTGGCTACTTTGAAGAATCTAGGATATATTTTGCTTGGTTTAACAAAATGTTGGTTACTACATGAATCTAGGATATCTAGGATCTAGGATATGTGTTAGGATATGTGTTATTTCATAGTTTTGATGTCTTCACTATTATTCTACAATATAGAAAATAAATCAAATTAAGATAAACCCTTGAATGAGTAGGTGTGTCAACTTTTGACTGGAATTGTATACCGTGCATTCGGAAAGTATTCAGACCCCTTGACTTTTTCCACATTTTGTTACATATATATATATAATAATATCCTTATTCTAAAATGGATTAAATAAAAACAGTTCCTAATCAATACCCATAATGACAAAGTGAAAACAGGTTTTTAGACATTTTTGCAGATTTATTCAATATAAAAAGCAGATACCTTATTTACGGTACATAATTATTCAGACCCTTTACTATGAGACTCGAAATTGAGCTCAGGTGCATCCTGTTTCCATTGATAATCATTGATGTTTCTACAACTTGATTGGAGTCCACCTGTGGTAAATTCAATTGGTTGGACATGATTTGGAAAGGCACACACCTGTCTATATAAAGTCCCACAGTTGACAGTGCATGTCAGAGCAAAAACCAAGCCATGTCCGTAGAGCTCAGACAGGATTGTGTCAAGGCACTGATCTGGGGAAGGGTACCAAAAAATGTCTGCAGCATTGAAGGTCCCCCAGAACACAGTGTCCTCCATCATTTATAAATGGAAGAAGTTTGGAACCACCAAGACTCTTCCTAGAGCTGGCCGCCCGGCAGGACCTTGGTCAGGGAGGTGACCAAGAACCCGATGGTCACTCTGACAGAGCTCCAGAGGTGCTCCACTGTGGAGATGGGAGAACCTTCCAAAAGGACAACCATCTCTACCGCACTCCACCGATCAGGCCTTTATGGTAGTGGCCAGACGGAAGCCACTCCTTAGTAAAATGCACATGACAGCCCTCTTGGAGTTTGCCAAAAGGCATCTAAAGGAGTCTTAGTCCATGAGAAACAAGATTCTCTGGTCTGATGAAACGAAGATGGAACTCTTTGGCCTAAATGCCAAGCGTCACGTCTGGTGGAAACTTGGCACCATCCCCACGGTGAAGCATGGTGGCAGCATCATACTTTGGGGATGTTTTCAAGAGGCAGTCAGCATCAAGTCAGCATCAAGGGAAAGATGAACGTAGCAAAGTACAGAGAGATCCTTGAAAAACTGCTCCAGAGCACTCAGTTTCTTAGAAACAACATGTTTTCACTTTGTCATCATGGGGTACTGTGTGTAGATTGTTTCCCTCATCAATCTATTTAATCCGTTTTAGAATAAGGCTGTGACAAAATGTGGAGAAAGTCAAGGCGTCTGGATACTTTCCGAATGCGCTTTATGGGGAATTGGAAATGATGCAGAAATTACATTGATAGAAACCACAATCTATCGTCTGATATACCCCCTAAAAAAAGAAATAACAAATACACTTGTCTGTGTGCACGACCCTGGACACATCAGTTACTGACACACAACACCGAAGCATGTGGTGACTCGGTAAGCTTTCCAGTGGCTCTGTTTCTGCCAAGGCACCACATGCCTACCACCCCAGTGAATTTGGGCACAACCTTCCTCCACCACCACCAAACAGTCTGTCTCTCTGTACTCGAAAACAGCTTGAGATTCCCATGAAGTTGGGCAAAAATAGCCATCTCCCACCAATCTTTCCCTACGTCCCCTCCTTCAAAAAGCACATACACACGCAGGCAGGAAACGCACCCTATCTTTCTCTCTTTCTCCTCTGCTCTCCGTTAATGAGTCCCTATAGGGTTCCTTCCTAAAAAAAAGTGGTCTTCAGACGCCATTACAGCCAGGATTGCTTCAAAGATCCTCAACATTACATTAGCATGACATGGGCTACCTGCAGTGATAGCATGAGACATTAGCCTACTGTGCTATTACTAATGGGATGTGCTTGACTTTCTACATAGCCGTGGGAGACTAATTCTGTCTGGACACTGTCTAGACTCAGTTCATGTGCAAGATAGGAGATAGTGAGTTATGTGAGCAGGACTGCCCATTCTCTTGCCATATACTTGCTTGCCATATACATGGCTATAAATGCTAACAGGGAATGTATCATCAATCTATTCCCAAATAAGTTCACATCCCTTATATAAAACACAAATTTACATGACTGTAAGTGGCCCTAGATATGAGTGTCTGCTAAGTGACTAAAATAATGGATGTAAGATGTATTTACAGGACCCTCCCGGGTGGCGCAGTGGTCTAAACTGTGCCACCAGAGACTCTGGGTTCGAGCCCAGGTTCTGTCGCAGCCGGCCGCGACCGGGAGGTCCATGGGGCGGCGCACAATTGGCCTAGGGTCGTCCGGGTTAGGGAGGGTTTGGCCGGTAGGGATATCCTTGTCTCATCGCGCACTAGCGACTCCTGTGGCGGGCCGGGCGCAGTGCACGCTGACCAGGTCACTAGGTGTACGGTGTTTCCTCCGACACATTGGTGCGGCTGGCTTCCAGGTTGGATGCACGCTGAGTTAAGAAGCAGTGCGGCTTGGTTGGGTTGTGTTTCGGAGGACGCATGGCCCTCGATCTTCGTCTCTCCCGAGCCTGTACGGGAGTTGTAGTGATGAGACAAGACAGTAACTACTAACAATTGGATACCACGAAATTGTGGAGAAAAAGGGGGTAAAAAAATATATATTATGTGTTTACAGTAAGTGCTTCACCAGGTAGTGGTTAGTTAGTCAAATCATATTCTGTATTCAGGGGTCTTTCTGTGGTAACTGCCACTCAGGGCTCTGTCAGGCCCTGATGAGGCTGTGTGGGACGGGTAGGGATGGGTCAGGAGGGCCTTACGTCCTGCGGTCCCTGGCAGCTGTCTGACCCACGAGGGCATTGCCCAACTCAGCCTGGCACAGGAACCCAGCAGGACCCATCAGTCAAAGGAGTCACACATCACCCAGGACACCACCACCACCACCCAGCCTCCTGAAAGTCACCAGATGACTGACACACAGTGAGATGTGGAAAGGGATGGGTGAGATTCTTTCTCGTATGAGGACATATCAGAGATGCCAATCTTCATTTGCTAAGTTTGTCTTCAATTGACTATTTTTAAGAATGGAGGGAGAATGAGAGAAAAAAAGTGGACTCAAGTTTCACATTTTTATTGTCACATGCACAAGTACAGTGAAATACCTTTTTTTGCTTGCTCTTTCCCAACAATGCAGCAATCAATATCAATTGATACAAGACTACCCCACACTACTGGTAAAAAAATAAAGGCTTTTTGCAAGGACATCATCATGTCATCTATTTCCAACCAAATTATGCATACAGTGCATTCGGAAAGTATTCAGACCCCTTGACTTTTTCCACATTTTCTTACGTTACATGCTTATTCTAAAATGTATCCCATTTTATTTTTTTCCTCATCAATCTACATACAATGCCCCATAATGACAAAGCAAAAACAGGTCTTTAGAAATGTTTGCAAATGTATTAAAAATAAAAAAAACAGATACCTTATTTACACAAGTATTCAGACCCTTTGCTATGAGACTCGAAATTGAGGTCTGGTGCCTCCTGTTTTGGGGCGGCAGGTAGCCTAGTGGTTAGAGCGTTGAGCCAGTAACCCGAAAGGTTGCTGGATCGAATCCCCAAGCTGACAAGGTAAAAATCTGTCGTTCTGCCGCTGAACAAGGCAGTTAACCCATTGTTCCCCGGTAGGCCGTCATTGTAAATAAGAATTTATTCTTAACTTGTTCTTGACTTTCCTAAAAATAAATGTACAAAAAATAATCCATTGATAATACTTGATGTTTCTACAACTTGATTGGAGTCTACCTGTGGTACATTTCATTGATCGGACCGGATTTGGAAAGGCACACACCTGTCTATATAAAGTCCCACAGTTGACAATGCATGTCAGAGCAACAACCAAGCCATGAGGTTGAAGGAATTGTCCGTAGATCTCCGAGACAGGATTGTGTCGAGGCACAGATATGGGGAAGGGTACCAAAACATTTCTGCAGCATTGAAGGTCCCCAAGAACACAGTGGCATCCATCATTCTTAAATGGAAGAAGCGTGGACGCCTGGCCAAACTGAGCAATCCGGGGAAAAGGGCCTTGGTCACGGAGGTGACCAAGAACCCAATGAACACTGTGACAGAGCTCCAGAATTTCTCTGTAGAGATAGCAGAACCTTCCAGAAGGACAACCATCTCTACAGCACTCCACCGATCAGGCCTTTAGGGTATAGTGGCCAGACTGAAGCCACTCCTTAGTAAAAGGCACATGACAGCCCTCTTGGAGTTTGCCAAAAGCCATCTAAAGGAGCCTCAATCCAAGCAAGATTCTCTGGTCTGATGAAACCAAGATTGAACTCTTTGGCCTGAATGCCAAGTGTCTCGCCTGGAGGAAGCATGGTGGGGAAGCACGGTAGTGGCAGCATCATGCTGTGGGTATGTTTTTCAGTGTTAGGGACTAGGAGACTAGTCAGGATCGAGGGAAAAATGAACGGAGCAAAGTACAGAGAGATCCTTGATGAAAACTTGCTCCAGAGTACTCTGCCCCAAGTCTGTGGTCCTAAGGTTTTCCTTCCAACAGGACAACGACCCCTATGCACACAAAAATGACAATGCAGGAGTGGCTTCGGGACAAGTCTGTGAATGTCTTTGAGGCCCAGCAAGAGCCCGGACTTGAATGTAATCTAACATCTCTGGAGAGACCTGAAAATAGCTGTGCAGCGACTCTACCCATCCAACCTGACAGAGCTTGAAATAATCCACAGACAATAATGGGAGAAACTCCTCAAATACAGATGTGCCAAGCTTGTAGCATCATATCCAACAAGACATGGCTGTAATCGCTGCCAAAGGTGCTTCAACAAAGTACTGCGTAAAGGGTCTGAGAACTTATGTAAAGTGGTTTGTGAAAGTATTCACCCCCCTTGGCATTTTTCCTATTTTGTTGCCTTAAACTAAAATATTTTTTTTGTGGGTTTGTATCATTTGATATACACAACATGCCTACCACTTTGAAGATGCAATGTCCCCCCCCCCCCCCCCAAAGGTCAATACTTTGTAGAGCCACATTTTGCAGCAATTACAGCTGCATGTCTCTTGAGTATGTCTCTATAAGCTTGGGACATCTAGCCACTGGTATTTTTGCCCATTCTTCAAGGAAAAACTGCTCCATCTCCTTCAAGTTGGATGGGTTGCACTGGTGTACAGCAATCTTTAAGTCATACCACAGATTCTCAATTGGATTGAGGTCTGGGCTTTCACTAGGCCATTCCAAGACATTTAAATGTTTCCCCTTAAACCACTCGAGTGTTGCTTTAGCAGTAGGCTTAGGGTCATTGTCCTGCTGGAATGTGAACCTCCATCCCAGTCTTAAATCTCTTGGAGACTGAAACAGGTTTCCCTCAAGAATTACCCTGTATTTAGCGCCATTCATCATTCCTTCAATTCTGACCAGTTTCCCAGTCCCTGCCGATGGAAAAACATCCCCACAGCAGAATGCTGCCACCACTGTGCTTCACGGTATTCTCGGGGTGATAAGAGGTGTTGGGTAGTGTTTTCCTTGATGGCCAAAAAGCTCAATTTTAGTCTCATCTGACCAGAGTACCTTCTTCCATATGTTTGGGGAGTCTCCCACATAACTTTAAGCAATAGCTTTTTTTCCGGCCACTCTTCCATAAATCCCAGCTCTGTGGAGTGTACGGCTTAAAGTGGTCCTATGGACCGATTCTTCAATCTCCATTGTGGAGCTTTGCAGCTCCTTCAGGGTGATCTTTGGTCTCTTTGTTGCCTCTCTGATTAATGCCCTCCTTGCCTGGTCTGTGAGTTTTGGTGGGCGGCCCTCTCTTGGCAGGTTTGTTGTGGTGCCATATTCTTTACATTTTTTAATTAGGGATTTAATGGTGCTCTGTGGGATGTTCAAAGTTTCAGATATTTTTTTATAACCCAACCCTGATCTGTACTTCTCCACAACTTTGTCCCTGACCTGTTTGGAGAGCTCATTGGCCTTCATGGTGCCACTTGCTTAGTGGTGTTGCAGATTCTGGGGCCTTTCAGAACAGGTGTATATATACCGAGAGCACTTAAATAAAGTCCATCTGTGTGCAATCTAACTCATTATTTGACTTCTGAAGGTAATTGGTTGCACCAGATCTTATTTAGGGGCTTCATAGCTAAGGGGGTGAATAGATATGCATGCACCACTTTTCCGTATAATTTTTTTGTTGTTGAATATTTTGAAACAATTTTTTATTTATTTTTTCTCTCACAAATTTGGACTATTTTGTGTATGTCCATTACATTAAATCCAAATAAAAATCAATTTAAATTACAGGTTGTAATGCAACAAAATAGGAAAAACGCAAAGGGGGATGAATACTTTTGCAAGGTACTGTAAATGTGATATTTTTATAAATTTGCTAACATTTCTAAAAATCTGTTTTTGCTTTGTCATTTGGGGATATTGTGTGTAGATTGAGGGAAAATCTATTTAATCAATTTTAGAATAAGGCTGTAACATAACAAAATGTGGAAAAAGTCAAGGGGTCTGAATACTTTCCGAATGGAATACTAATTTGAGCCAGTTTGCTACAGCAGGAAAATAATCCTGCAGCAACAGAAAATCTGAATTATTTGGATTATAATTCATGGACATTTTTGTAGGGGTTGATACATTTTTCATTGTGGAAAATCAAGTCTGAAATGTGTAAATTACAAACCTCAGAAGCCTTTTTAAACCTCAAATACACTACGAATTAAAAAATGTGTGCATTGCATGAAAGTTCTCCTGGAACAGGGTGATAAAATTAAGATCCTACATCTGTACAACAGACAATGACCTTTGTGTGGCCTGCTGGTGAGAGGAGATGTTTGACTGTCATTGACTGGAGGCCCAAGGAGAGCACCAGGTCTCCTCTTCGACCTGTTTCTACAAGAAACAGAGGCAGCACCTCACATCGAATGAGACAGCTCCTCATTAAGGCCCGACCTTAAATCCACACCTCAGTAATATCCATTAAAGTTCACACATGTGCACACACAAACACACAGACACGCCATTATTACATGAGGGCGAAAGCTTTTTTTCACTTCTTTTTTTTTTTAATAAACATTTATCAAAGAACTAAAGTTTGGGGAGAGAGGAAGATTAATATTGGGCTAAAGCAAGCCAGTGAAAAAACAACGGCGGTGGAATTTAATGAGTTTGGCGGTGTCCGGGGAGTCCGCGGCTCGTGCCTGCGTGCTAATTATGCTCGGTAACTAACAGAGAGTTAGGGAGCATCAGTGGAAGACAAATGCGCTGAGCAGTCGTCAACCAAGCAAGGAGGAAACAAAAGAGCTGTATAGACAAACAACACATTCTAATCCACATGGAGACACCCACAGAGGAGCGGGGAGGAGGTGGACTACTCAGTGTTCACTTCCTGTGTTGTATGTTCTCTTTAACACCCCCATGCTAATAGATCAGCGATGAAATGCAGGATGAGACGTACATGCGGTTTAAATGAGACAATGCCGATGAGACGTACACAGTGACAGGGAGTGAACCTGACAAAGATCTCTCGTGATAGAACACGTGATGGAAACAAGCACCAGGAAATGTTGTTTTGTAATAGGGTCAGTGAGTAGGAGTCAGGAGGTAATTGAATCAACCTTTTGGTGACTTCCCTTTGTCACAGCTCTTTAGCTGGGTAAACAAACACACTAACTGACACGTAAACACCCCCACCTCCCACTGGACTCGACACTGCTACACTGCCCCCTGCTGGTGAGGAGGACAGCTGAGTTGCATGACCCTGTGGTTTAGTGGAACTGACAACGGCCCTGTTTGCTTCCAGTGTGTCTCTCCCTCATTAAGTTCCCATCGCCTGCAGGGAATCCACACGCTGCGTCCCACGCCTCAGTGGCCACACAACAGCACACAAACAGAAGACAATCAGACCGACTTTCAACAGAATGAATCCTGCCTGGGTTGTTGCTCTCCCTTGCCAACTGGGGAGGAAATATGCTTTTGGCAGGGTTTATATTATACTTGCCCTCGTTTTTAACCTTTAATATTCCGCCCTCGTGTCAGCAAGTGTGTATATCCACTTTTCATCATTCCATGTACAGATATCACACCCATTTCAAGATTTCATCATGTGTAGATATCAAACCAATAGTCCCTCCAGTCTGCTGCCTGAAATCTGCATGCATACAGTGACTGTGATACCATGCGTGCTTAAGTGTCAAATGAGAGGATTACATCTCCATGAATTAGAGCAATTAATTCAATTGAGCTCATGTATATGTATTGTGTGTTTAGGTAATTGAAATCATGCCTTTACCTGGCATGCTGCCTGAACATTTTGCCGACATACGACAACACTCAAACCTTTTTTTGTGTGTGTGTGTGTGTATATATGTGTTTGCCTCGCTGTGTTTAAAGGAATCGTGGCCATGTTATTAAATGCCAGGACAACAGAATGTGTGACTGCATGACTACACCGGCCTCTTCTGCTCTCCTCCCCTCCTCTATCTCCTGTTCACCTTTTCCAGCTGATTTTCCGTGCAGAAAAGCCCTGTAATCCCGTTTGCATTCCTTTCCAACTTCCAATTAGTGTAATTATAGCAGCGGGGGATGTGGGGGCGTTGCGCCGCATGCACCCTGTAGGCAGACAGCAGGCGCACAAGTGCAGCTAGCACACAGCAGTCACATGAGGCCATACCACTGGAATCAACACAACAACCGCACGTTCTGTTAGGCTGTAGGCTATAGCAGTAATGGTAGAGAGACGGGAAAGGCACTTGACAGGGTGTGGTGAAAAAGTATGCTATGGGCGTTGATCGTTATCCCTTTATCTTTGTGTTGGGTCTTGTAAATGGACACGGTGTCACCAATCATGGTTGACACCTGTTAGCCCCCAAAGCCTCCTCTGATGTCATCACACGGTGACACAATCACTCATGCCTGCTGCCAGGGTGCGAGTCATGGGGCTAACATTTACTGTACTACCGGGTACAGTAAAGCAGGTTGACGTTTTTTGTTTTTTGAATGAATGATCTGGTGGCAGCCTCCCAGGTCCTAAACATTGCTGGTTTACCAATTGACCAACTTTAGCAATTCTCCTCATTCTTAATCCCATTGTCCCAGTCAAGAGATGTATAGTGTGACTCTACAATGCAAATCAAAGAAGAATATTCTGGAAGTATTTTACAAGTCTTCACAGGGGCTGAAACATTACATTTGCCTGTTTGTTTTTTTACGCAGCAGCATAATAGGACCAGTTTTCTCCGCACGTTGTGGTGGAGATGAAAGGCCCGTTCAAGTGCTGTCTTCAAACAGCAGGCCTTGTTAATGATGCACGCGCACTTTGAATTAAGACCTCATTAGATGATGCCACGATAAAGGATTGATGAGTTTCCATTTTCTAACAAAGGCTTATTTACTGAAGAATTGATAGTGTGTATAACAGTGAAATGCCTACTTATGAGCCCTTTCCAACAATGCAGAGGGAAAAAAAGAGAAATAGTAGATTTATTTTTATTTTTTATGATGTGTATATGTGTGGAGTACGTGAGAGCAGTATATGATATGTAAATGGTGGTATATCATGTGCATCAAGAAAGCTATGTGGAGGCTTGGGTTCAAATGTTCAATGTAGTCGGACCAATTTTGTGTCTGGTGGATTGATTAGCACCTTAGATGTATGTTACTCATAACTCATTGGATGCCAATACTCCAATTTGTGGAGAATATGTGCAATTCAAAATAGAGATCACTTCACTCTTCAAGACAATTGTAAAGTGTTGCCGAAGTGTGGGACATCACAATGAAATGAGCACAGTCTCACCGCTCTCCTCCTTGACCCCTGACCTCAGTTCAAGACTACCTCACTTAGAGAGCATCTGTCCCAACCTTCCCTCTATCCTCCACCGAGGACCAGAGGTCCCTAACTATGTCTCTTTACACACTGTGATATGGACGTTCACGTCCCGTCTCCATCACGACCAATTTGTCTCAACGCTTTTAATGTCGCAGGGTCGCTAAACGTGAGCCCTTCCGTCATGCATGCGTCTTACACACACACACACACACACACACACACACACACACACACACACACACACACACACTGTTGTTGAGACGTGGGGAGATCTCAGTGAGACACCAGGGTGGGTCGTTAAGTTTGTTAGTTCACTCAGTGTATCATCAGCGTCCGTGACAAACACATTATCTATCTCCTCCAGCCTCTAACAGCACTACTTCTCTTACAGCCCATTTATATGCTAATTAGACTGTTACAAGCAGCCGTCCGGCCCCTCAACACAGGTCATCTGGTGCTAATGAGTCAATGAGACACTACAGCCATACAGCAACAATGATATCATGTCGGTCTGATTCTGTATGAAGAAATGTGGCACTTTGATGTTGACATAGGGAAATTGCAAATAAGTATTCGTTTGGTCAATTTGGCGTGTTATCAAGAGTTATACAGATCTGACTGACTCTGATTCCGTCATCGGTTTCGGGTGACTGTTATCCTCTGGGTCCCCTTTGCACATTTTGTTATGTACCCAAATCAATTCAATATTTTGATTTGAATTATAACTGTGACAAAAGTCATAGGTTCTACATACACTAGATTCGACAGCTGATATTGTAATGCGTTCTGACTGCCAGCGTGCAAACAGATAACTTCCGTTATGACATTTTTATTGCTTCTCTGTTTAGGCCTCAAAATCATTTTTCAAGATATGCATTTCAATATCTCAGGGCCTCAGTCATGCCTCATTCTCCAGTGCTCTTGTGTCACTGCTGGATATTGATGTGGCGGCGTGAAGCAGGCTATTTCTTTTCTGTTCCGTATGATGTTTGTGCCATGGTGAAGGCTTATGTGCCAATCTCAGTGTTTGTGAGTGTCGGCACATTAGGGGAAAACAAATTAAGCTTTTAACTTGGCTTAGTTATTCTCTGCATGTTTTTGAAACGGGAATAGAGCGTAATGGTATTGGCTTCGCAGTGTAGAATTCCTAAGCGAGGATTGCATTTCTCCCAAGAGAGAACGTTTGTGGTTTGACGATACTGTGGCATCCTTAAGTTGCTCATTGTTGCCTTCATGTTATATAACTAATACTGTAAGTCAGCTCAGGTGGTGTAAGCACAATGGTTAAACTAGACTGTTCTTTACATACTGTATTCTAATGCAACCATGTTGTGTATGTTTAGTGTGCATGCATATGCATGTGTGTGAGTTATTGACTAAGTTTGCCTTCCGCCCTTGAGTAAACAGTGAAGATCACTGACCCGTAGAGTCTTGGGATCCACAATCTTAACATAGCCATGTGCTGGCAAACCGGCCAGCAGAGGGTTCTTTCAGACAAAACGCTTTGAAGTCACTGATGTCCGCTGATGCGGATCATTTGACTCATCCACAATGGAGATGGCATGCATGGTGACTTTCTGAGCCTCGGACCCACTTTTAAGACATAACTTTTAAAATAAGAAATACAGCCGGTATGATGCATATTGCATCAAAATCTTGAAAACTTGTTTACTGACATGTGAAACATTTTGGTACTATATGTGACCAACCGGCTCGATTAGCAAGATTTTTACATTTTTTGTTGTTGTACTTTTACCCTGTTTTCGACCCAATTTCATGATATTCAATTAGTAGTTAGTCTTGTCCCATTGCTGCAACTCCTCCAAACACGACCCTGCCAAGCCGCACTACTTCTTGACACACTGCTCGCTGAACCTGGAAGCCAGCCGCACCAATGTGTCGGGGGAAACCCCATCCAGCTGGCGACTTAGGTCAGCTTGCAAGCGCCCACTAGTAGTCACTAGATCGCGATGGGACAAGGAAATCCTGGCCGGCCAAACCCTCCCCAAACCCTCCCCTAATCAGGACGATGCTGGGCCAATTGTGCGCCGCCTCATGGGTCTCCCGGTCACGACCGGCTGGGGTCGAACCCGGGTCTGTAGTGATGCCTCAAGCACCGCGATGCAGTGCCTTAGACAGCTGCGCCACTCAGGAGAAAATTGTGTTTTTTTACATTGGATAAATGTAGAGACTCAGAGCTAGAAAATTGTATATCATACACTGCAGTTGAGGAACAATGGGAACAATTTTCTAGCAATTCTTCTACATTACCTGTCTATATAAGGTCCCACAGTTGACAGTGCATGTCAGAGCAAAAACCAAGCCATGAGGTCGAAGGAATTGTCCATAGAGCTCCAAGACAGGATTGTGTCGAGGCACAGATCTGGGGAAGGGTACCAAAACATTTCTGCAGCTTTGAATGTCCCCAAGAACACAGTGGCCTCGATCATTCTTAACTGGAAGAAGTTTGGAACCACCAGGACTCTTCCTAGAGCTGGCTGCACAGCCAAACTGAGCAATCAGGAGAGAAGGGCCTTGGTCAGGGAAGTGAACAAGAACCCGATGGTCACTCTGACAGAGCTCCAGAGTTCCTCTGCAGAGATGGGAGAACCTTCCAGAAGGACAACTGTCTCTGCAGCACTTCACCAATCAGGCCTTTGTGGTAGAGTGGCCAGACGGAAGCCATTCCTCAGTAAAAGGCACATGGCAGCCCGCTTGGTGTTTGCCAAAAGGCACCTAAAGACTCTCAGACCATGAGAAACAAGATTCTCTGGTCTGATGAAACAAAGATTGAACTCTTTGGCCTGCATGCCAAAGGAAACCTGGCACCATCCCTGCGGTAAAGCATGGTGGTCAGAGCATCATGCTGTGGGGATGTTTTTTCAGCGACAGACTAGGAGACAAGTCAGGATCGTGGCAAAGATGAACCGGGGAAAGTAAAAAGAGATCCTTGATGAAAACCTGCTCCAGAGCACTCAGGACCTCAGACTAGGGCGAAGGTTCATCTTCCAACAGGATAACGACCTTAAGCATACAGTGTAGACAACGCAGAAGTGGCTTCGGGCTAAGTCTCTGAATGTCCTTGAGTGGCCCGGACCTGAAACCGATCGAACATCTTTGGAGAAACCTGAAAATAGCTCTGCAGCAACAGTCCTCATCCAACCTGACGGAGCTTGAGAGGATCTGCAGAGAGGAATGGGAGAAACTCCACAAATTCAGGTGTGTGAAGCTTGTAGCGTGATACTCAAGAAGACCTGAGGCTGTAATCACTGCCAAAGGTGCTTCAAAGTACTGAGTAAAGGGTCCGAATACTTATGTAAATGTGGTATTTTCGTTTAATTCAAAAATATATATAAATTAGCAAAAATGTCTAAAACCTGTTTTTGCCTTGTCATTATGGGGTATTGTTTGTAGATTGATCAGGGGGAAAAACTATTTAATCAATTTTAGAATAAGGCTGTAAAGTAACAAAATGTGGGAAAAGTGACATGTCCGGTGAGTGTGCAGGCCATGGAAGAACTGGGACATTTTCAGCTTCCAGGATTTGTGTACAGATCCTTGCGACATGGGACTGTGCATTATAATTTTTGCCATCAATAAAATGCAGTTGTGTTCATTGTCTGTAGCTTGTCTGTCCATAACATAACCTCACCGCCACCATGGGGCACTCTGTTCACAACGTTTACATCAGCAAACCGCTCGCCCACACAATGCCATACACGTGGTCTGTGGTTGTGAGGCCGGTTGGACATACTGTCAAATTCTCTAAAACGATGTTGGAGGCGGCTTATGGTAGAGAAATTAACATAAAATTATCTGGCAACCGCTCTGGTGGACATTCCTGCAGTCACCATGCTAATTGCACACTCCCTCAAAACTTGAGACATCTGTGGCATCGTGTTGTGTGACAAAACTGCACATTTTAAAGTGGCCTTTTTATTGTCCCCAGCACAAGGTGCACCTGTGTAATGATCATGCTGTTTAATCAGCATCTTGATATGCCCACCTGTCAGGTGGATGGATTATCTTGGCAAAGGAGAAATGTTCACTAACCGGGAAATTGGTGCACAAAATTTGAGAGAAATACGCTTTTTTTAAGTCCTTTTTTGTCTCTGGGATCTTTTATTTCAGCTCATGAAACAGGAAGGGCTTTGTAGTCATTTGATACTCAAGGCAACAGAGCATCTCAATCTTCCCTGATCTGTGAGATAAAATAGACATTCATATCAGTAGATATTTCTACGCAGAAATATGAAGACCCCATTTTATACGGTATCAACACATTTTGATTACCATGAACTGGAATGCCTGGATCATACAGTCAATGTAGGGAAAGATATACCACCACAATCTCTGCTCCTTTGTTGAAGATGAGGTTTTCTGAGCTGAATAGAAGGGATGGTGAGATGGGAGGTAGAAAGTGAGAATGAGAATCTGAGCTGGCTAGGTTATCTAGGCCGAGACCGGTGCCCTCTCTGAGTGAATCATCAATAATTTACAGTCATGGCTCCCGACGACGTGTCGTAGGAGAGGTCCCCTCCTGGTCAACACAGAAATCAAACACCAACTAGCAACACGCCCTAAACGAGTCTAAACGAATGACCGCCTGCCAAATGACGTCAACGAACAGGACTTCAATCTCCCAAAATGATATCATAATTGATGCATTAGACCTGAGAAGGAGAAATGCATTTACCAAGAACACAATGAGCTGTTGTAGCAACACTGTCATGGGGGGAAATACTGTAAACGCATTATGTCAATGGGGGAGAGTTTAGTGATGTTATTCAATCTTGGGAGATGAGGAAGCATCCTGATTGTGGACATTATTGGACTTAATGAGACCAACCTGGGAATTTGATCAAAAAATGTATTTTGTCTGCCTGTTTAAGTCCTAGCCTGTGTGTCTGTGCTTAAGGAAGAGTTGAGGCCGTCCAGGACATTGTGCCCATCTTCTTCCATGTTAATAATGGATTTTTGATATGAGCTCCACATGAAATTTTAATCTCTGGAATATTAGCTCACCGAGGGAGACACAAAATCTAATCAGTGGCCGTGATTAAGCGCGGGTGAAGCACATATCGACCCATTTTAAATTCACATGAACCCTTCATAAAAATGTATGAGGCTTGGCACTGACGGCTGCCGTGATTTTAGAGGTGTTATGTCTGTTTTGCTGGGAAAAGGTGTGATCTTCTCCCACGTACATGCCTGTGTAAAGGAGAACATGAGGGAGAGAGAGGTAGCAAGTCTGTAGGTTCCCTTCATCTGATTAATATAGTTGTCATACCAGTTAGCTAATGTAAAGGTTTGTGTGTAGATGAAGATATGTTTTAAATGTATGTTGAATGTGAACTAATATTCTTAAACAGATTGCTAATGATACAGCTTTTCTACTACATACACATACATTTTACTTATACATTTTGCATACACATTTTTCATACACATTTTACGTGGTACTTTTATATAAAGCAGTCACATAGCAATATGTGAATATGTGAATTACCAAACATAAGCTCTTTAATCCTGCTCCTCAGCCACTCTCAGCCCACCCCACCCATCACCATAGACCACCCTCGTTTGGTTTCCATGTGCCATATAGTTTTCAATTGTGCTGTGATGTTTTACATCATTTTTAACATTTCCAATCGTATATTATCCACAGATTGTGAGCTAAAGAGGAAAACCTTTCCTACCAGTATTATTCTATTATTTATTGACTGACTATGGCTTTCCAAATTGCCCAACACTGCTGTTTGTGAGGTTAATTTAGTATGTTGTGATTTTTTTAATTTTTACCATTCCTGATCCTGTGACCAGAAACAAGCTACACAGGTGCAATACCAGAATAAATGATCCATTGATTCTGGTGTGTGTTTGCTCTTTCTTACGTACATGCAGCACAACCGCATGACACGCCGTGGCACATTCCAACACCCTGTTTGCCAACCCCAAACTATCTCTGCCCGATGAATAATTTACCACCCAACCCAGGATGCCAACCCAGCCCACCTCCCGCCTGGATTGTGCCTCTTAGCCTTAAACAAAGTCCTTGCTTCCTGACTGGCTGACAGTGTGCGGAAATCCTTAATAATGTATCACCACCTCTTGTTCCCTCAAAGGCATCTAACATCTTCAGCAGATTAGAATATATAACAGTACCAGCTACCTATTTTACATAAGTGGCAATAAACCATATTCCTATGCATTTGTCAAGGGGCACAGTGCTGTGGTGGTACCGGGTGGGTTCATGCAATTAAAGAGTGTGAATAAGTGTTAAGGTACACGCAACTAAACACCTTGGTGCCTCGGCGGGGTTGGTCGTACCCCCCTCAGCTGCCGTTGACATAGATTGTCGCAGGAAGTGAAAGAACGCTAGGTCGGTAATTCATGTGAGACATTAGACTCAGTTCCGTAGCAACGTATGCTAATTTTAGGATAGGTTCTGTGGCGGAGCGGAGTGGTGGATTAGCAGAATGAAACAAACTGTCATCGAGGTGAACGCAAAGGTGGCGCTTTTGACTCCGGGGAATGGTCAGTAACAGACTGCGTCCAGACTTACTGTGCAATTACATTGCATTTCATTGGCATAATGGCACGAGCAGTTAACGGATCGATTGCGTTGTACGTCAGATCCTGGGTCAGAAAGGAAAGAGAGAAAGAAGGGGTAAAAGGGAAGGAAAGAAAACCATACTTCTGTGGCCGTGTGGAACACGTTTGCTATCGCCTCGTTGTTGCTGTGTTATAGTCTTGCAGTTATGACTTAATATCAGGCAGGCAGTTTAGGATCTGTTTGTTTTTAACGTGCCGTAAGTGAAAGGAAATGGCCGACTTGGGGACGTCTCTTCTACGTCTCATCTCTTTGCATGAATTCTGGGATGTGGGTTTTGTTAGCCTAGTGTGGAGCATAGGGACATTGCGTGCTCTCGCTCTCTCTCCGTGGATGTGAGTGCATGTGCGTGCATTGATGCATGAGTGCTAATGTGTGTGTTTGCGGGAGGGGGGGTGATATATGTACTCTCACATGCTCACAGAATTCCATAGCGCCCTCTTAAGGACCTAAATCCCCTCAAAACACACGCTTAACACATGTAGCTCTGTATCCCTCGTCCCCCACCCTTCACCCCCTTACTATCCCCTCTATGTGGCTGTCAAGAGTGGGGACAGTGCAGCGGGCAGACAGAGGGAGAGTGGCGGCTTGGACGTGCTTGACAACAGAACCTTCAAAGGCAGGTGGCTTGATCCCAACATTCGGGGGGGGGGGGGGGGGGGGGGCTATCGCTGGGAGCAGAAGAGGGCTCATCAAAGAGCCTGTCTGACTGACAGTTTTTTGTACTGCTGCTTTTTTTTGTCTCTGGCTTCTTCTGACTCCTGACAAATTAAACCCGGGGCTTCTTTTGAACTGAGGGGGATGTATTCGTCCGCTTTCTCACATGCCCTCTCCTTCTCTCCTGTCTCCCCCTTTGCCTGTCTCCCTCTCTATATCATTCCCATTCCCCACCTGGTTGGTGGAGCTTTTAAACGGGTACCACCGACCTGGGGTTCCACGATGAGCACTTAGAACACATTCTACTGTATTTTTCCCTCTTGCGACACATTTGAGAAAACTAAACACATATCCACACAAACAGAACTGTTTTGTTACTAATAGCCCTCTCCAGAAACACTATAGTCTTTGTTTTAATTGCCCTCCACCCCCCAGCTACCGTTTTGGCGCTCTCCTGTGGCTGGGGGTCATCCAATTGCCTTGAGCTCCCTTACCCCCTTGAAGACAAGAAACTGCCGGCGCTCTGAAAACGAATCATGAGAGGCTGTAGAGCCAATTACCCAGCATGCTCTAATCCTCTCTTTCACTCTGAATATGAAGGCGAGGGGAGGAGAGGGAGGGAAATCAGAGCACCGGTGTAGTGTCAAATACAGTGCCCCCAGTCAAGACGCACATCTGTCTGTCTCTTCTCGCTTTTATCATTTCAATGAATACAACCTGGATGGCCTGGAGGCAGATCGTGAGCACTGTTAATGTCTTTCTACTTAAGTACACTGCGAAGGCAACAAGGGCTTTCTTTTATGTGTCATATCTCTCTCCATGTCAAATCAGAGCTCATCCTCTCTCTCCCCTCCCTCTTTCTCGTTCACTCTTCTTCCCCTATAATGAGGTAATATTCATTGAAATTACACTGAGGTAAACAGAGCAGCCCTTAATATGAGAGAGGCTGTTGGCTCAGGCGTGGCGTGCCATCCGTCATCCCCATCAAAGAGCCCTCACAGCCTGCAGGCGTTCCATTAACCTTCTATAGCACAGCTCAATGGCAAGAGGATGCTTCGTCAAGGCCCCAGCAAGCAACGACTCACACACACACACACACGCACACACACACACACACACACACACACACACTTAGACATACAAACACACACACACCCGCTCATCCTCATACCCTTGCATATGCACACATACACTGGTACACACATTATGACATGCACTTAGACAAACAAACACACACAGTCGCCTCGATTACTGTTTCATTTACGGCCCGACAGCTGAGCATGTGCATTGTCTAACTATGTGAATCAGTGTCTGCCTTAATGTTGAATTTAGCATATCTGACATAATTCTGAATACTGGCCTTCTGGAAATCAATGGGCTGTTCTGGAATAAAATGGTATAGAAGTCGCTTTTAATTAAGAGTTGGAAGCTCACTTTGTACTACCTCCATTACGTTAAACCCCCCAATAACTCATGAATACACTGGAAATGTAAAACATACTTTAGCAACTTGAGTTTCTGGTTAGAAGACCAGTGTTTTCCTGTTTTTCCAGCATGGGTTTTTGTCCATGATGGGCTTTAATCTGATCCTACATGTCCTGTTCGATAAGACACTTAATCAGAGAAAGGACCGACAGTCGGACGGAACAAGACATCCGAGATACTTCCTGTGCTCTCTACCGATAACAAAGAGAGAGAGGGGAGCAAAAAGAGAGGGAGGAAGCAAAAAGAGGGGGAGGAAGCAAAAAGAGAGGGAGGAAGCAAAAAGAGAGGGAGGAAGCAAAAAGAGGGCGAGGAAGCAAAAAGAGGGTGAGGAAGCAAAAAGAGGGCGAGAGGAAGCAAAGCAAAAAGAGAGGGGGAGGAAGCAAAGCCAAAAGAGAGGGGGAGGAAGCAAAGCCAAAAGAGAGGGGGAGGAAGCAAAAAGAGAGAGGGATTAAGCATAAAAGGGACAGGGAAGAAGCACTGGGGAGTGGCTAAACATCTACACTGGACATTTTTACGATCCTCATCAGTCACAGTTTGTTCCCCCTACATCTGAACGAGGCCATTTTGAAACGGTCATTTCTGTTGCTGTCTGAGTCGGGTTTTGTCATTCCTCTCTGTGGCTAAAGTGAAGTACCATCTATCGGGCGGCAGGTAGCCTAACTGTTAAAAGCGCTGGGGCAGTAACCAAAAGGTAACTGGTTTAAATCCCCAAGCAGACTAGGTGAAAAATATGCAAGTGTGCCCATAAGCAAGGCACTTAACCCTACTTTCTCCTGTAGGTCGCCCTGGATAGGAGTGTCTGCTAAATTACTAAAATGTAAATGTATAGGTGTTAGCCCTCAGGGCTGCTAGCCTGTGCTAGCTGGTTAGCCTGCTAGCAGCACAACACAGCCTGCTCCCATTAAGGTAATGGGAAGAGGCTGCTGGTAAAGTGAATTCCTTGGCTGGTCATTATTCTCTGCGGTTAAAGTGAAGTATCATGTCTAGGTGTCAGCCCTCAGGGCTGCTAGCTAACCTGTTTGCCTGCTAGCTGTATCACAGCACACCTTTCTCCCATTCAGGAGAATAGTAGACGCTGCTGTTCAAATTTAAGCCTTGCCATGGCTGCTTGTACTCCAGTGTGGCCCTGTATACGGCGGGCTAATGGGTGTGTTTAGATGTGCTGGTGGTTGTCCAGACTGGCCGTATTGGAGAGACGCTGCTGGCCTGCTGCCACCCTCTCTCCCTGGCGCTGCCCCGCCAGCTGTGCCCCCGCTAGCTAGAACCCTCAGGCGCTACAGACCACACGTTAGTGTAAACATACACACTCACTGGTGTACACATACACACACACACTGACATAAAAATACCACACACACTCACAAGTTGACATACATACACACACCCATACACGTGTACATGCACAAAGTATTCATACCCCTTTTTTGTGTTACAGCCTGAATTCAAAATGGATTACACACAATACCCCGATAAGGGCAAAGTGAAATATCTAATTCACACACCTGAGTCAATACTTTGTAGAAGCAACTTTGGCAGCGATTACAGATGTAAGTATTTTTGGATAAGTCTCTAACAGCTTTACACACCATTACGTTTTTTCAAATTCTTTAAGCTCTGTCAAGATGATTGTTGATGATTGCTAGACGGACATTTTCAAGCCGATGTAGCCCTTTCCTGCAGTCAATGACCAAACGTGCCCTCTTTGGCCTCATGGGTGGAATGTTATTCAGATTTTTCATTATTATTATGAAATTACTATTTTTTTTACTTTGAAAATCTGTTTTTTCTATGTCAAACTGTTTTGTTATGTTTCAGTCTTCTGTGATGTACAGTTGAAGTCGGAAGTTTACATACACCTTAGCCAAATACATTTAAACTCACATTTAATCCGAGTAAACATTCCCTGTCTTAGGTCAGTTAGGATCACCACTTTATTTTAAGACTGTGAAATGTCAGAATAATAGTAGAGAGAAAGATTTATTTCAGCTTTTATTTCTTTCATCACATTCCCAGTAGGTCAGAAGTTTACATACACTCAATTAGTATTTGATAGCATTGCCTATAAATTGTTTAACATAAACGTTTCGGATAGTCTTCCGCAAGCTTCCCACAGTAAATTGGGTGAATTTTGGCCCATTCCTCCTGACAGAGCTGGTGTAACCGAGTCAGGTTTTGTAGGCCTCCTTGCTCGCACACGCATTTTCAATTCTGCCCACACATTTTCTATAGGATTGAGGTCAGGGCTTTCTGATGGCCACTCCAATACCTTGACTTTGTTGTCCTTAAGCCATTTTGCCACGACTTTGGAAGTATGCTTGGGGTCATTGTCCATTTGGAAGACCCATTTGCGACCAAGCTTTAACTGATGTCTTGAGATGTTGCTATCCACATAATTTTCATCCCTCATGATGCCATCTATTTTGTGAAGGGCACCAGTCCCTCCTGCAGCAAATCAACCAACTTGCCAAACCTATAGTTTGTTAGCAAGAAATGTGTGGTGTATGTAAACTTCTGACTTCAACTGTATATCAAGTTTAATATTGGGATGCAAACTCAAAATTGAATACATTTCAACTCTATATTTGACATGGTACAGGTGTCTTCTTTTTTTTAAGCACATAACCATGAGGTGTATACTTTTGTTTCAAAGTAGATTTGTGTAAGACTATCAAGAATTTCTCTGTGTGACCCTGATTTAGTCCACTGCAGTAAAAGGTTAAGTTAAAGCTGTAACAAGGCCACTCAGGAACATTTACTGTTGTCTTGGTCAGGAACTCCCATGTAGAATTGGCCTTGTGTTTTAGGTTATTGTCCTGCTGAAAGGTTAATCCGTCTACCAGTGTCTGATGGAAAAACAGACTGATCCAGGTTTTCCTATAGGATTATGCCTGTGCTTATAGCTGTATTCTGTTTATTTGTATCCAAAAAATCTCCCTAGTCCATGTCGATGACAAGCATACCCATAACATGATGCAGCCACCACCATGCTTGAAAATATGAAGTGGTACTGAGTGATGAGTTCGGGTAAAGAGATGGGGTAGTCATTCAAAAATCATGTTAAACCATTATTGTTGAACACTGAATGAGTCCATGCAACTTATTATGCGATTTGTTAAGCTCATTTTTACTCCTGAACTTATTTAGGCTTGCCATAACAAAGAGGTTGAATATTTTATTGATGCAAGACATTTCAGCTTTACATTTTTCATTAATTTCTTTAAAAATCCAAATTCCACTTTGACATTATGGGGTATTGTGTGTAGATCAGTGACACAAAATCTCAATTGAATACATTAATAATACATTAATACACAACAAAATGTGGAAAAAGGTGAGTGAACTACTTTCTGAAGGCACTGTATTTATTATGTTAAATGTGTCATGTGTCTAAATACATTTTCCACCTCTGGGATAATAAAGTTAATCTTATCCTATCCTACATTCCCTGGCATATTCACACACACACACACACACACACACACGCTGGCATGCATAGATTACTGGTACATATGCTGGCACACACATACAGTATTACCCACGTACACAGATTCCATTGCAGAGATACAGTATGCGTGACCACGCACACTGCTCGCATAGACGAGCATAGCAAAGCGTGCTCTGACTGCGTGTGTGAATGTGATTGTCATCATAGCTGAGACCAAGCTGTGTCTGAGTTCACACAGAGTTGCCTGTGATGAAAGTTGTTTCGTGACAGCTCGCAAGGCACTGGTTGTACATATTTGAAGCGTAACCGACGCATTCTTTCTAACTGTCTCTCTCGCTCTCTCTCTTGCTCTCTCGCTCTCTCTCCCGCTCTCTCTCCTTGTGTATCGTTGTTGCTGTATCATTCTTACGCCGTATTAACTGTTGAGACAATACCTTTTTTCAGAATCTGAATCGCGCTCTCCCTCCACAGCAACAGGAGCAGGACCCCACCAACCTGTACATCTCCAACCTGCCGGTGTCCATGGATGAGCAGGAGCTGGAGAACATGCTGAAGCCCTTCGGTCACGTCATCTCCACGCGGATACTGCGGGACGCCAACGGGGTCAGCAGAGGGGTCGGCTTCGCCAGGTATACCTGCTTGGAGCACACGCACTCCGTTGACAAGTGTTTTGAAGCCTGAAGGGTAGTGCCTGCCTGCGGCCTGTGGGTTTGGATGCGTGTGGGAGAGAGAAAAAGACACACGCATACACACGCTGCACATTTTGTTTGCACATCATCCGGCCGTTTGAGGCTATACTTTCCCCCTGTAAAACTTGAGAGTTGACCCTGCTATCCCTTCAAAGTCGTTTACGTCCTCCTCATCCTCCACACTGCTCTCACCCCCCCCCCCCCCCCCCCCCCCCCCAACACAACACAACAACACTCTCGGCTTGTTTACCCAGAGGAAGGTGTTGATGAGAACAACGACACCATCTTGCAGGGATTTCTTATATTCAGCCCGTGCTGCAGTCCCCTCCTATTCCCCACTCTATTACAGCGGGTTACAGAAGGACAGGCAGGCAGACTCCGGCAGACTAACGCGGACATATACACGCACGAACGTACACACATGGCTGTCACAGGCCACCTGTTCAAATGGGGGAGAAACAAAAACCGAAAGAGAAAGGCGAGGGTGTGTCCGAAATGGTACCCTACCACCTATATAGTTGATATATTCCCTGGGCTCTGGTCTGAAGCAGTGCACTAAATTGTCCCATACGGCCCCATCCATTTGAGACTCATTGGGTGTTGAGATAGTAGGCCCCAGCCTCTAGTCCACAGATGTTGAGGGACAGAGGGGCATTAGAGAGAGTAAACCTTGCTAAGTGTTTCTGCACTCCTCCATTACTGTTATCAGAGCCCATTACTGGGGGCTTCGCCGCTAATCACTGTGGACAAGACCACCTGATGTCTTTAACCATCATGTATTGCTCCCTGCTTCACACAGAGCAGCCAGGAAGAGGATGGGTGGCTGTCGGGAGCTCATCAGACCTGAAAGAGATAAGGGGGGGGGGGAGAAGGGAGATGAGAGAAAGAATGAGAAAAAGGTAGAAAAGAGAGAGAGAGAACAGGTTTTAATAGAGGGAGGGAGAAAGCGAACGGAGAGAGGTCGAGAAAGAGGATGGAGAGAAACAGAGTAGGTCATAAAGAGTAGTTGTCAGTCTGGGTCTGATCCAATTGCTCACAAGAGGGATACATTTTCCCAATTACAAATCAACCACTAGTTTCACTTGTGACAGAAGTTCGTTACCATATTGCATACAGTATAAAATCAATTCAATTCCACACAGTGCCTATGGTAGGGCGATGGGTTGACTTAGAATTGCGTTAAAGAGAGAGGTTACCTCTGCTCTATGCAGGTTCTTTCCTCTCATCTGGGGCCTCTCTATCATTGTGAATACAAGGAGGGAGGGGCCCGAACTGAGAGTGTGTAATTGTGTTAGTGTGTGTGTCTGGGACGTGTGCGCTCCATTTGGATCACTGGCAGCAGCGGTAGGTGAATGTGTGCATGGCAGGCCGTTCAAGGCCAGTCACTCTGAAAAGGGCTCCGTTGACTCATACTGCCACAATGAGACAGAGGGACCTGATCCACTTACACTACAGGACCCACTGCCAGAGAGAGAGCGAGGGGGGAGGGTAACAGGGGTGAAGACAGATGAGAAAGAAGACAGGTGAGAAAGATGGAGAGTAAAAAAAAATAGGTAAGGGGGGGGACAGATGGATAACAGAAAGAAATGGATGAAGCATGTGAAAAATATGGAGGGTAAAGAGAGGTAGATGGGTATGGAAAAGGGGGTGAAAGAAAAGGGAGAGAGGAAGAAAGGATGGAACAGAAAAAGAGAAGTACGAGAGCAAGACAAAGTAAAGAATGGCGGATGATAGCGGGGAAGGGAAAGCTAGTAAGTGATATAGAGTGAGAGATGGATCATAGACCCCTTCCTGGTACGTACATATTTAGTTGATCAGTGGTCTGAGTCGGGGCGGAGGGAGGCGAGGGTTTAATACGATCTTACTTTGTTCTCTGTAAATGAGATGAGTCACAGTTGCACTGTGTGACTCCACTCCCTTCGTAACGCCACCCTTCCTGTTCCATGACACACGGACAGTCCGCTCTCTCTCCAGTCTCTCATGTCCCATTACTGCTCACTCCACTCACTTTCCTCAATTAGCCCAGGAGAATTTGGATATCACTGTAAATCACGGGTGTACTTCCTCAATTAGCCTCGTCATAAAATGACTCAGCCACATGCTGTAAGCTCTCAGCCGTGAGCCAAGGAAAACAATACGTGTCGTCATAGGGCCTCAAATCTAAATTGGTTCAACATAGAAAATGTTGCATGCATACTTAAACATATTACATGTAGTACATGTTATGTTTTAGGTACTCAATATTTGTAATAGTTGTATTCGGCTACGGCACTTGAGTAGGCTATACAGTGCATTGGGAAAGTATTCAGACCCCTTCCCTTTTTCCACAGTTTATGTTACAGCCTTATTCTAAAATGTATTAAATAAAATAACAATCTATACAAAATATAGATTTTTTTGCAAATGTATTATTTTTTTTTTAAACAGATGGCTTATATACACAAGTATTCAGACCCTTTGCTATGAGACTTGAAATTGAGCTCAGGTGCATCCTGTTTCCATTGATAATCCTTGAGCTCCGGTGCATCCTGTTTCCATTGATAATCCTAATTTGTTTGGGCATGATTTGTAAAGGCACATACTTGTCTATAAAAGGTTCCACCGTTGACAGTGCATGTCAGAGCAAAAACCAAGACGTGGTCAAAGGAATTGTCTGTAGAGCTCCGAGACAGGATTGTGTCGAGGTACAGATCTGGAGAAGGATACCAACAGCATTGAAGGTCCCCAAGAACACCGTGTCCTCCATCCTTCTTAAATGTAAAAAGTTTGTAACCACCAAGACTCTTCCTACAGCTGGCTGCCCAGCCAAACTGAGTAATAGGGGGAGAAGGACCTTGGTCAAGGAGGTGACCAAGAACCCGGTGGTCACTCTTACAGAGCTCCAGAATTCCTCTGTGGAGAAGGGAGAACCTTCCAGAAGAACAAACTTCTCTGCAGCTTCAACCAATCAGGCCTTTATGGTAGAGTTGCCAGACGGAAGCCACTCCTCAGTAAAATACTTCTGCCAAATGGAACCTAAAGGACTCTCAGACCATGAGACACAAGATTCTCTGGTCTCTGAATGGACCTTGAGTGGCCCAGCCAAAGCCCAGACTTGAACCCGATCGAACATCTCTGGAGAGACCTGAAAATAGCTGTGCAGTAACGCTCCCCATCCAACTTGACAGAGCATGAGTGGATCTGCAGAGAAGAATGGGAGAAACTGCCCAAATATAGGTGTGCCAAGCTTGTAGCATCATAACCAAGAAGACTCTATGCTGTAATCGCTGCCAAAGGTGTTCAACAAAGTACTGAGTAAAGGTTCTGAATACTTATGTAAATGTGATATTTAAGTTTTTAAGTTGGAGTACATTTGCAAACATTTCTATAAACCTGTTTTTGCTTTGTCATTATGGGGTATTGTGTGTAGATTGATAACGGGGGGGAAAACAATTTAATCCATTTTAGAATAAGGCTGTAACGTAACACAATGTGGAATAAGGCAAGGGGTCTGAATACTTTCCGAATGCACTGTATACTGCCTGGTTAACGTGTTCCGACGTGTGACACAACAACAATGTATGCCCTCACTACACTTCTGGATAAGAGCGTCTGCTAAGTGACTCAAATGTCAAATGTAGATGTGAACGGACTGTATTGTATGTTTTATAGCAGGTTTTGTGTGTTCATCATGTGTAATGCCCCCAGTTGTATTAATTTAGCCATGTCCTTTTCTTTTTGCTACAGGATGGAGTCCACGGAGAAATGTGAAGTGGTGATACAGCATTTCAATGGGAAATACCTGAAAACCCCACCAGGCATTCCAGGTAAGAAGACTTCCCTCTCTGCTTAAACATTCCTCTCACATCCTTCCCCCTGCAAACCACCAATTTTTAACAGAGAAACCCACTCTCCCTACCTCCGAAACCCTCCGTCCCAATTCAGTTATGTTAATTTCAACTTTCCTCTCCTTGATAGATTGTGTACAATTACACTTCTGACACCCGACGCAGAGCGTTGTCGCTAGCTCTCTCACTAGCACTCTCCTCCCATTCAAAAAAAAAAAAGGGGCCTGCCTGGCTATCGCTGACTGTTTGACTCAGGAGCTTCTAGGGAAGCCGAAGCGCTCTTAATATTCACACTGCGGGCCTCTCTGCTGCTCCGAAATCCACTTAAGAGCTGCCTTTCCTGCAGCCAACCTGCCAACGGGACCCAGAGAGAGGGAGTGAGCGAGAAAGGAGAAGGAATGCAAGAGTGGGCTGCCTCAGCAGTTCTCAGGCCAGGTGCAGTGGTGCACTAAGACCCCTATTCATTTCAAAAGGGAGCTGCGTGCAAGAGGGTTTCCACAGGGACACAACATGGATTGCTCTTAGAATATAGTCCCTTACAGTACTGTCCCCATTTTTTCAATTGCCCGTAATCCACTGAGCCCACTGTATAGGCTATCCCACTAGCCGTTAAAGGCATGGGCGTATATTGGGCTGGGATGTAATGGGGAAACCTTTTTAAAGTGATAATATCACACTGACCTTCCCCTTTAAGTGTCCCCTCCCAGGTGCTTGGGGGGGAAGCTATTATGGTTTATAGATTCTAAGGAAAAGTGCCAACGGACTGATTTCTAGCTGATTGCTGAAAATCTTGTCTTTGTATGTCATAAAATGTAATTATCATTCTGCCCCTGAGCAAAGTACTGTTCCCTGATTCAGAGGGGTTGGGTTAAATGCTGAAGACACATTTCAGTTGAACATATTCAGTTGGACAACTGACTATAGTCAGTGCCTCTCTGTGTATAGAGATTGAAATGTACTGTCTTTTTCTATCAAAACCCTGCCCACGTTGACACTGTCTGCCAAACGGAGATCCCTCAACAACATGCTTCTAAACATCAAACTCAAATGTTCTAGCTGCAGGTCCCCAGAGAGCAGAGCTCAGAGCGCCTGGCCTCTTTTGTGAGGCAAAGCAGATCCTCCTCCTCAGGGCTGTGAAGGCCACAGCACTAGCGTAGTGTAGTGTGGTGTTCTGTTCTGTTCGGCCACAGCGAAGCGCAGCGTAGCGGTTTTATAAAAGCCACAGCACTAGCATAGCCTAGCAATACCGTAGCCTAGCGATAGCGTAGCCTAGCGATAGCGTAGCGTGTTGTGAAGGCCACAGTGTAACTTTTTGTAACTGTTGTGTCGTGGTGCTGCTAGTATTTCCCCTGAGCCTGTTGCTATTCAGGGCAGCCTCTGCATCCATCCTGTTCTGACAGCTCAGGGGCTCCCCCCGGTGCCCCTCAACACATGCTCAGCATGCTAGCCTAGTGTGTGTGTGTGTGTGTGAGTGTGTGTGTCAGACGGACGTGACTAGCCTTCTCACACTGTACCCAAGACAGACACTCACACACGTACGCACTCGCCCACCCATGCGCGTGCACACACACACACAAAAGCCCTCATCCTGACCCGAAGGTGCAGTGTCAGCATCTGCATAATGCTAATGCCCTCCTTTTTCTTTCATATCACCATTTAACACAACCCAGAAACACAATGTACACATTCCTCTCTCAATGTCCTCAGCTTGCTAGAGTTCCCTCTGGCCGACATTTTGACAAGCCTCTGAATTGCCTGCTTGGCCACTCCATCATATTTAGCCAGATAGAGAGATGGGGCACGGGCTCCGCCACCAGTTATGGCTTTTCTACTCAGGTGTGTCCAGTTGCTGTGCGAGGATATAGAATTGTCACCCCGTGTCCCATAGGAGGAAGTAAATATCCGGAAGTCAGCTACAGATCATCAGTTAATGTCAAGGTGCCGTAGGGAAATAAGCAGGTTGCCATATGGGCAGGAAGTCCGTGATTCCAAGATGAGGCCAGTACAGAGCTGGAGATGTGTGGTGCAGACGCAGGGAATGACATTGCACAAATGAAATGCAGAAGGAGGTCATATACTGTACATAAAGTTGTACAGTTACCATATAGGAAAACAAAGCAAATGTTACCCAACTACACAGTAACTACACTAGTTACTAAATATTTTCGAACAAAGTGACGTTAGCTCATTTAATTTCAATTCAATAAACTTTTAGCGTACTGATGAATTTTTTTTCCAATGTGTTGCTAAAGCCTGTGTGTGAGATGAGATGTGGATTGAAGCAGTCAGCTCTCCCCTTGTTTGATCCAGAGACATGATCAATCGCTCCAAATGGGGACCACAGCTGTTTAGGTATTCTGTGCAATGCGGCAGTCAACGCTCCCGCCTGCGCCCGTTCAACTCATCTCAAACACACACACACACACACACACACACACACACACACACACTCGCAGGAGAGAGAGTTTATGAAAACAACACCCTTGTTTTTCAGTGTCTGTTTAGTGTAAACAAAAGTAAATTTTTGAATTGTCGCTAAAGTTGTAGAACATAGTGAGAGTGAGACCCAATATACAGTTGAAGTCGGAAGTTTATATACACTGTGCATGACACAAGTGATTTTTCCAACAATTGTTTACAGACAGATTATTTCACTTATAATTCACTGTATCACAATTCCAGTGGGTCAGAAGCTTACACACACTAAGTTGACTATGCCCTTAAACAGCTTGGACAATTCCAGAAAATTATGTCATGGCTTTAGAAGCTTCTGATAGGCTAAATTACATCATTTGAGTCAATTGGAGGTGTACCTGTGGATGTATTTTAAGGCCTACCTTCAAACTCAGTGCCTCTTTGCTTGACGATTGTAGACCTCTAAAAGTCTGGTTCATCCTTGGGAGCAATTTCCAAACACCTGAAGGTACCACATTCATCTGTACAAACAATAGTACGCAAGTATAAACACCATGGGACAACGCAGCAGTCATACCGCTCAGGAAGGAGATGCATCCTGTCTCCTAGAGATGAACGTACTTTGGTACGAAAAGTGCAAATCAATCTCAGAACAACAGCAAAGGACATTGTGAAGATGCTGGTGGAAACAGGTACAAAAGTATCTACATTCACAGTAAAACGAGTCCTATGTCAACATAACCTGAAAGGCTTTCTATTGCACATGGGGACAAAGATTGTACTTTTTGGAGAAATGTCCTGTGGTCTGATGAAACAAAAATAGAACTGTTTGGCCATAATGGCCATTGTTATGTTTGGAGGAAAAAGGGGATGCTTGCAAGCCGAAGAACACCATCCCAACTGTGAAGCATGGGGGTGGCAGCATCATGTTGTGAGGGTGCTTTGCTGCAGGAGGGACTGGTGCACTTCACAAAATAGATGGCATAATGAGGGAGACAAATGATGTGGAAGCAACATATTGAAGCAACATCAATACATCAGTCAGGAAGTTAAAATTTGGTCGCAAATGGGTCTTCCAAATAAACAATGACCCCAAGCATACTTCCAAAGCTGTGGCAAAATGGCTTAAGAACAACAAAGTCAATGTATTGGAGTGGCCATCACAAAGCCCTGACTTCAATCCCATAGAAAATTTGTGGGCAGAACGGAAAAAGCGTGTGCGAGCAAAGAAGCCTACAAACCTGACTCAGTTACACCAGCTCTGTCAGGAGCTTCACCCAACTAATTGTGGGAAGCTTGTGGAAGGCTACCCAAAACGTTTGGTCCACATTAAACAATTTAAAGGCAATGCTACCAAATACTAAACTTATGTAAACTTCTGACCTACTTGGAATGTGATGAAAGAGATAAAAGCTGAAATAAATCATTCAATCTACTATTATTCTGACATTTCACATTCTTAAAATAAAGTGGTGTGGAGTTTAAATGTATTTGGCTAGGGTGTATGTAAACTTCCGACTTCAACTGTAGATGCATTGTGATTTACGGGGGTGAACAAGAGCATTTGGAAAGCCAAAGGCAGAGCAGATAAAAATGATTTCATCCTCCTGGCGGTGTGAGCCAATTAGGTTCTCATTCTCATGCAATGCATTCAAACGGCTTATCATTGACACCCGTTTCAAAATGAAGATGCATTACCCCGTGTTCCATTCTGGCAGGTGGACCGATCTCATACTGCTCATCTCATGTCAGCAAGAAGAATGAACTGACTAGATTAAAAATGCAATACTACTTCAACCTATTGTTGCTCTTTGTTCTTGGAATTGGAGCGTCGTAGGGAACAGTCAAATGACAGCTTGCTTTGCTTGATCAGCACAGTGAGGGTGTTTCTAGATTTATTTTGGGAATAAAAGAAGAATAAGGGTTTGCTAAGACTCACATTGCTGGATGATAACTTCAGTAATCACATGGATACAGACAAACCAAGATCAGGTCCAGACTGATTAGAAATCTCCTTTTATCCCTTCATCCTTTATCTCCCTTTGTTCTAGTCTTTTCGTAGACCCAACATGGTTGCACGGTTGCAAGTCAGCTCCAATCGCCTAATAGAAGCTCTATAAATTATGGAAATCACATCAGGAAGTGGTGATGGTCCTGGGAGACAGAACCCAAACGGAAACATGCAAAATGTACTTGCCCTTTCCTGCTCCTCTTTCTCACAGTCCTTTTCCATCCCCTCTGCCTGTTTTCATTATTCCTCTGCAAACCACAGTGTCTCCCAGGCTCTTTCTTGGATGTATCTCTCTATGTATCTTTTGTTCCAAACAACTGACGACTAAAGCCGTGTTCCTCCCGACGACTGCAGGCAGCAGTGCATTCCCATGCAACAGCAGTGCTTTCCCATGTTAAACATCTCCACATATGAATGTGGTTACATTTGGAAAATCCTTTCCTACTCCCCAATTTTCTCTGATTTACTTCCCTTGTTTGTGAGGGATTCCGATGACACCCAGGCCTTTGGTTTGGTGAAGCCTCCATACCCACTCGCCCACCACAGACCCACCAGATGCCAGAGAACCAAGGGCCACCCCTGGCAAGCCTCCCTCTCCTCCCTCTCCCAAAGCTCAACCAGTGCCAATAGGCAGTCAGAATGTTGGCCCGGTGTTGGCCGAACTACAAATCCCATCATTCTTAGCAGAACAATGAGGCCTGGCCCGCCGGGGCTGCAGGCAAAGCTCCCTCCCAAGCCGTCCGACCAGCCTCAGCCAAGGCGCTCTGATGCCAAGATATAGCAGAGACAGCGCACAGTATTAAACATCCCTCGCTGAATTAAGGCAAGTCCCAAATCACTTGGTAAGTCATAAAAGCCCTTCTGAAACTGTCAGTCATACTTGAGTAATCCATGTTAATTTCTCAGATCCCTCCCACACTCCCCTGGCTAATAAGCGGCCTGTCTGATGTCCAATTTTCTCTTCCGGCGATAGATTGTACTTAACACGTTACAGAGCTGAGCAGGATGGAGGTTTGTGCTTCTGGATTGCAAAGCAGTGTCAGACAATCTAAGTGGTGTACATAAGCACGTGTTTGATGTATGTGGGATGTAGGTTGATCTGGCATTGATCTGCACTTAGTTTTTTAATGAAACTCAATTTTATTGTGTATTGTGTATTTTTGTATCATTATCCTTTGTTTTTGAATGATTGCATTATTTCACGGCAACACTATCATCATTTCTGACATGCATAGCAATGGATAAGAATTATCCTCCATGGTCCTTTAAGAGTGTGGAAATACACTTTTGAGAAAGATATTGCATCTTAATGGAATCTGTTCCCGTAGGGTAAACCCTCTGGCTTGCCTGCATGTCTCACCATTAAACCAGGGAGACAGGAAGTTATTCAAATCCCCAGTAAATCACAGATTCTCTACGAAGGATACATTTCCCCCCGACGTGCACTTTCTCATTAGACTCTTATCTCACCCACAGACAATCGTCTGGATTTGTCACGCTTTGTTTGTTTTGCCACTGAACTATATCAATCCCCGGCACCGCGCGCATAGCCGATGGTGAGGAAGAATCTCTCTCTCTCTCTAGCTCGCCCTCTCTCTGGGACTGTCGCAAAGCTATGAAATGTGTTCAGCGACTGCACTACGGCAATAATAATAGTCCTCAAAATTTGGTTAAAGGAGAGGGATGCTTTAGGGGTTTTAGGCGTGTGTGGTAATGATGGACTTTGTTCTCCACTCATCCAAGTCTAATGTGGAGAGGAAGACGGAGGGAGAGAAAAGAGCGATGGACAAAGAGGAAAGGAGGGAGTGGGAGGTAGAAAGAAAGAAAGAGAGAGAGAGAGTGAGTGAGAGAGAGAAAGAGAGAGGGGTGTACAGATCAAGATAGAAATAGAGGGCGAGAGACAGAGGACAGAAAAGGAGCATAAAGAGAGGGAGAGAGACAACCCAGAGTTTAGAATCCTTCCAGCCGGCCCAAAAGTTTAGGGGCCTTTTCTCTGCCTGTGGAGATCAAAGGATGACCTTGGTTGTGAGATGGTGTCCTGGACATGACCCTGCTCAACCCACCCCAGCTGTTCTCTGGATTGATCTCACTCCTCTCTCATCCTCTCTCATCCACCCTCCCCTCCTCACATTATAGACATTCCTTCTCCTCATCCCTCCCTACTCAGCTTGTTTTTGGATGCAGTTCTATGCACACAATATTATTGTTGGAGCCAAATGCCCGTTTCGGGATTTATGTGAAATTCACTGTTTCTGCCCCATTAGAAATTAAAGCCAGTTTGTGTATAATCATTATTTTATTATAAGCTAAACTGAAAACCCTTCAGCTTATTTGGAATGATGGCAATATGTTTGCAAATGTTGGATAGGTGCAAACTGTAGTAACAGTATCAGCATGCAGTTTAAGCATAATGTTTCCTTATTTGGCTAGATTTGTGAGATGCACATTAATCATGGAACACCACCGCTCTGGACATGAAGAATTATTCAAAAGTTTGAACCCAGGGACCTACTGTTACCGTTTGTTGACAATGAACCCTAATTATGTTGAGCTGCTCCATAGTTAGGTCACAGGACTCATAGCCCGGGGCCACGGCCTGTCTTGCAGACTGAAGATTTGAGATTGCTGAGGAGGGTAGTATGGCCTTGGCATCTGTGATAATTTTGGTATTCTGGATACGTGCATTCCATGGCTCAGTACTCTACTCCCCTCCGCCTCCCACTAGCCATCCATTTTGTTAGGTCAGGGAGTTTTTCTGAAAGTCATATGTGTAAAGGGTATAGTGCGTTGAAGATACGGTAGTTAGTATTCACCACCTCAACTGTGGAGCACCATCATCGCACTATTTGAACAGACGTATAGCCTAACGAATATGCCATTATATAGTGACAAATAAGAAATATCTCCTACACTAACACATTTTTCAACTTATGTTACGCACAACTACAATGGTGAAATGTCACTATTTTGACGCATTCTAATGAGACCATGTTGGCTTAAAATTAGTATATATTGGGAAGTAGACAAATATAACTTGGCTGACACAGCTTGCTCCGCACTGACCTTTAGGCTGCTTGTTTGTGTCTAATGTCTGTATGTCCCACATCCTGTGTGGTGGGAAAACTTGGGCATCTGTTCCGGCTCCCGACCGAATGTCATTGTCACCGTCGTCCGCCACCCCAGTTTGTCCCAGGACACCTACGACAGAGAGATTAAACCTGACAGTGGCCCGAAATAGAGCTGGTCTGCCATTAGAGCTGGAAACGGGGTGTGTGGGAACACACAGAGGTCACGCTTACAGGTATTTTTGGAAATGCTACCGGACCTCTCGCACGCACACACACACACACACACACACACACACTCACAGGACCTCCGATGGACAAACAGACACACGCACACACAGACACACTCAGACACCAGACACAGACACACACACACACACACACTCACAGGACCTCCAATGGACAAACAGACACACGCACACACTGGACTATGGATGGTCATTCATCCTGATCCAACAGCGGTCATCTTCTATGTCCCCCTTTTCCCCTAGACTTCCTTTCTCACATGGGTCTTTGGCAAGTCTATTTATTTTAGTGCCTGCTGGCTGGCATTTATGAGATGAAGGACAGTGGAAACTAGGCTTGGTCGGTATACCGTATATACTGTATAACGGGGTATTTGGAAATAGACACGGGATGGTTTTTCAGTACCGTTAAAAAAATGTCTTTGATGTATAAAATTTCAAATCGAATGTCATTTTATTTGTCACGTGCTGAATACAACTGGTGTAGACCTTACCGTGAAATGCTTACTTACAAGCCCTTCACCAGCAATGCAGTTCCAAGAACATATTTATTAAATAAACTGAAGTAAAAAATTAAAAGTAACACAATAAAATTACATAACAATAACGAGGGTATATACAGGGGATACCGAGTCAGTGTGTGGGGGTACAGGTTATTCGAGGCAGTTTGTACATGTAGGTAGGGGTGAAGCGACTATGCATAGATAATAAACAGCGAGTAGCAGCAGTCTAAAAACAAAGGGATAATGGGGGGGGGGGGGTGTCAATGTAAATAGTCCGGATGGCCATTTGATTAATTGTTCAGCAGTCTTATGGCTTGGGGGTAGAAGCTGTTAAGTAGCCTTTTGGACCTAGACTTGGCGCTCCGGTACCACTTCCCGTGTGGTATCAGTGAGAACAGTCCATCCTCTGACACCGCCTAGTATATAGGTCCTGGATGGCAAGAAGCTTGGCCCCAGTGATGTATTGGGCCGTACGCACTACCCACTGTGGCAGCTTACGTCGAGCAGTTGCCAAACCAGGCGATGATGCAACCGGTTAGGATGCTCTCGATGGTGCAGCTGGAGAGCTTTTTAAGGACCTGGGGACCCATTCCAAATAATTTCAGTCTCCTGAGGGGGAAAATGTGTTGTTGTGCCGTCCTCACGAGTGCCTTGGTGTATTTGGACCCTGATAGTTTGATGGTGATGTGGACACCAAGCACTGGTAATCCGTCTGGCCCCGCGCCCTTGTGAATGTTGACCTGTTTAAAGGTCTTGCTCACATCGGCTATGGAGAGTGTGATCACATAGTCATCCGGAACAGTTGGTGCTCTCATGCATGCTTCAGTGTTGCTTGCCTTGAAGGGAGCATAAAAGGTATTTAGCTCGTCTGGTAGGCTCACGTCACTGACGTCACTCGCGGCTGTGTTTCCCTTTGTAGTCCAAAATAGTTGGCAAGCCCTGCCACATCCGACGAGTGTAAGAGCCGGTGTAGTAGGATTCAATCTTAGTCCTGTATTTACTCTTTGTCTGTTTGATGTTTTGTCTGAGGGCATGGAAGGATTTCTTATAAGCATCCGGATTAGTCTTCCACTCTTTTAAAGCGGCAGCTCTAGCCTTTAGTTCGATGCTGATGTTGCCTGTAATCCATGGCTAGCAAAACAGGCCTGTAGTGTAGCATTTGCGTCATCTGACCACTTCCGTATTGAGCGAGTCACTGGTACTTCCTGCTTTAGTTTTTGCTTGTAAGTAGGAATCAGGAGGATAGAATTATGGTCATATTTTCCAAATGGAGGGCGAGGGAGAGCTTTGTATGCGTCTGTGTGTGTGGAGTAAAGGTGGTCTCGAGTTTTTTTTCCCTCTGGTTGCACATGTGACATGCTGAAATGAGAAAGAAATTAAATGAGGTTAAAAGGATTTAAGTTTGCCTGCATTAAAGTCCCCGACCACTAGGAGCGCCACTTCTGGTTGAATATGTTCTTGTTTGCTTATGGCCTTATACAGCTTGTTGAGTGTGGTCTTAGTGCCACTATGGGTTTGTGGTGGTAAATAGACGGCTACAAATAATATAGATGAGAACTCTCTTGATAGTGTAGTCTACAGATTATCATGAGGTACTCTACCTCAGGCGAGCAATACCTTGACTTCTTAAATATTAGACATTGCGCACCAGCTGTTATTACCAGACGTAGCTACTCTTTCCTGCCAATGCACAGAATATTATCCGTGTCATCGTTCAGCCACGACTCGGTGAAACATAAGTTAATATTTCAGTTTTAAATGTCCCGTTGTTAGGACAGTCTCGACCGTAGATCATCAAGTTTGTTTTCCAGGGAATGCACGTTGGCCATTACAACCAATGGTAATTTGCCATTTACTCAATCGTCTACGAATCCTAACAAGGCACTCCGACCTTCTCCCTCTGTATCTCTGCCTTTTCTTCACGCAAATGACAGGGATTTGTCCCTGGTCTCCGGAGAGCAGCATATCCTTTGTGTCGGACTCATTAAAGAACAAATATTTGTCAGTTCGAGGTGAGTAATCGCTGTTCTGATGTCCAGAAGCTCTTTTCGGTCATGAGAGACGGTAGTAGCAACTTTATGTACAAGATAAGTTACAAACAATGCGAAAAAATGAACAAAATAGCACAGTTGGTTAGGAGCCCGTAAAACAGCATCCAATCCCCTCTGGCGCCAGTATTATTTGTATTTTATTTTTTATTTAACTATGCAAGTCAGTTCAGAACAAATTCTTATTTTACAATGACGGCCTACCCCAGCCAAACCCTAACCTGGACGATGCTGGGCCAATTGTACGTCGCTCTATGGGACTCCCAATCACGGCCGGTTGTGATACAGCCCGGGATTGAACCAGAGTCTTTAGTGACGCCTTTAGCACTGAGATGCAGTGCCTTAGACCACTGTGCAATAGACTTGTGCAGTACATTAGGAGATAAAGAAGATTGCGTTCCTCATTTCACCGGTCACATGGTGTTTGTTTACAAGCACACAACAACAAGAGTCACTCACTGTTGTGCACGACAGTTGATTCACAACAACATGTTTGCCAGCTAGACATCTTATAATTATTAAGTTAGCCATCTTAAAATGTGCTAAATGCTCTGCAGTTGTGCATTTGGTTTGCTAATTTAGTAGCTAGTTAGCTATCTAGCTAAGTGCTTAACTTCTTGCAAAATCAAGATTTGCTTGGTAACAGCAGAGAATCCCCTCCTGGATCAAGAGCCTTGCTGTCTCGGATCTCAGAGGCTCAGTGTGGTTTGAAAATAGCTCCCCTTGTGTTCACTGCCAGTATTACCGAATATCCCGGGACGTTACAAGGTCGGTATGAAGGTATGATAATCTGGATATTGCCCAAGCCTAGTGGAAATACACCTGCATCAGACCTCATCTTATCCCTCACTTTCTCTGGCTCTTTTTTTTTTTACTACCTTTTCTCTTACAGCTCTTTGTCTCGCTCTTTCCTACACACACACACACACAGACAGATACAGACATAGAGTAAAAAAAATATATTCTCCCCCCCCCCCATCTTATAAGTCCATTGCTTTGATTACCTCCAGCCTGGACCTGAGATTGTCTCACGGAGAAAGGCTTGACTGTGGACTGCAGTGGGACAGTAATTGCCAGAGCCTTCCTCTGTTCTGCAGTCAGTCAATGCTCCGGCATTCCACGTCTGGTCGGAAAATATGAAGCTGTGGTGTCTGAGGCCACCCCTGCAGCTCTCCGCTCCACCGCTCTCCTGGCTGTGGATCTTACACCCGCTGGACACACTAGTAATAGGGGAAACACAACAGTAACTGCCCATGGAGGCAGGCCAGACACTTTAAGACACAGTGCTGTGCCGAGGGGGAATCGGGTTCTGAATCAGGCCTCTGAGAGACTCAAAGTGGCTTACATGCTTGTTTTAGTCTTATCTGATCGATTGAAAAGCAGAGCCATTGTATGTATTGCTTTCTTTACAACAATGGACTGTGTATGTAGGTGGCTCACTGTGTAGGCTTATCGGCGTAGCTGGCTAATTGCCTATACACTGCCCTATTCATGGCTCTTGCTGAATTGTAGAAATAGCAGTAGTGGTTGTGGGCAGAAGCCGTTCAGTATTACTGATAACAGTGATGTAGTTATGATAACAACACCACCTAATTGTTCCATTGAAATGACCTAGTTCATACACATTTATGAATGACCTTATTAAGCAATTCATATCCGTCTTTCAGCCCCAGACATAATCTCGCCGCAAATGTACCCCACGATAAAACATTTTTTTTAGGATGTCTTATTTGTGGAAGGGCACTCGGCCTTCTGCGAGAGGGGGCATGTGGAGTGTATCCAATTTCAGGCTGAAAAGCAAATGGCGTTGGAGATCAAGGATTATACAGCACATTTTTAAGTAGAGCGGCTGGCTAATGATTCTGTTGGCTCCCTGTGAGCCCAGGGCTGCGTTTTCTCTCTAAAGCTGCTAAATGTTGCTGTTAATACCCGCGCTATCACCACTATCACCTCTCAATCTGAAGCTTTGCCAATGGTCCGGCATAAATGGGGGTCTGGGATTCCTTATAAAGGAATTCTATTTTTATGTGGTTGAAATTAGGACCTAGAAAGATGAGTCCATTCTCCGTGTTTTCCTACAGCTGGGCGTTTGATTGGAGGATGCACAACCACTGCAGTTACATTGAAATGCTTTTTTAAGATGCTTTAAAAAAATACCTTTTGGCATACAGTAGAATAAAGCATAAAGTATGTACTAAAATGTGAATACTTTCTCAGGATCAACAGCTTCTTAAAGCCCTAATTAGGCTGTGTTACATTATGTAGGTTATAACCGTGGTAAAGCTGCTATTGGCCACCCTGTTTTAGCATCTTATTACCACCACAGTAACGGATGAGGTCCCGGTCACCCAAAGTTTCCGTATTGAGGTTTGGCTGTGCAATTTACATTTTGACATTGAAATCCTACACAGTCCTCCTAACCTGTGTAGAACAGGCTGACGTGTTGCCTCACACGGTGAGCAACTCCGGGCAGTCCCTATGTCACCTTTTTCTTTACCCACCCGGCGGCAGACGTTTAAAAAGTATGCTTCATGCCATTTAGCCATCTGCTCTGTTCAACACTCTTCCCCGTCACATAAGCACACACGTGGCTAACACACACTCGCAAAGTCATTTTGAAGTGTGGTAATTGCTTTTGGAAAGCCCCCCCCCCCCCAAAAAAAAAATTATAATAGAATAATTATTCTGAGTCTGATCGTCAAACAAAGATCAAAAATAAGGAGCGGGATCAAGTTAACTCGTCCAATAGGCTCATTTGGGAGAGAAGCAACAACACAGGGACTTGGTAGAGACACACAGGATCCAGGGAGTGACGGGTAGAGGGTCCAAACCCCCCCCCCCCCCTTCTCGCTAGTCGCCATTACAAACAGGCAGGATTAGGCAACTGGACCCCGCTGTGGCTCTGAATGGATCAAAGGGGAAGAGAAGAAGGGCCCTCTCTCCAGTATTATCTAAATAACAGGCCCAGGAATTCAATAAGCGTTTGCTGCCTTCATCATCGCTCCCAATTAAGCTGCAGCATGTGGCAGGCTGGTTGTTGTTGTCGGCGACGGTCGCCGTACCGATTCTCCTGCCCGCTACCTTTTGTGTTCAGCACAGTAGTTCTAGTTGTCAAAATGTTGTGGGACGTTCGTTGCCTGTCACACACACTGAGACACATTTTTTTTTTATCAATGTGTTCCCATTGCAAATCTAATTTGAATTCTTCTGTCTCCCCCCACTCATTTCATCTGCCCTTGGTCTCGCTGCCTCTCTACGCCCAACTAGGCCCTCCTCTCACACTGAGCAGAGGAGCCTCTGTCCATCACCGCATTGTTAGTGAGGCATGGCTGTATCGATATCTAGACTGTTTCCCCTTGGGTCGGCGCATGGAGGGAGAGAAAAGCTTCTCCCCACCATTGATCTGGGCCCATTAACGGAGGATGAGAAAAACAAGTGCTTTCATCACGTCTGAGACGTTTAGGCAAGGGCTTACTCAAGGTTTTTCTCGTCAGGGCAGCCATTCTGCTGTATTTCTGTTCATCCCGCCTGCCTTTTCCTCTGGGATTCACAGAATGCATACCAGACACGGCCACACACAGACACAATATATATATATTTGAAGTGTTTCAGGGGAGTGATGCAGTTGGCTTATGAGCATCGGTCTACCGCGATAGGGAGTTTCTGCCACCAGCGTAGGCTACAGAAAAACAATGGGACATCACATTGAGAGAGAGATGAGAGACAGAGAGATTGCGTGTGTGTGTGGGGGGGGGGGGGTGATGTATGAGCCTGAGAAAGCAAGAGATGACAGAGAATGTGTAGCCTATGAGAGATGTGGCGAGAGAGAGAATGTGTGAGAAAAAAAAGCTGGAGAGAGAGCATTGCACCTGCTGCTGCTGCTGCTTCTATAAACCAGTGGAAAGCTCTTGTCAACAGAGCCTTAATTACAGCCCAGGACACTGCCCCGTTCACACAGTAGAGCACCTACTGGTCCCAGGCCTCCCCCTCCACCACCGGGCACCTCAACCAGCCACTCCTCAGGGCCTGTATTCACAAAGGGAGGAATTCAGACCCGAGTTAAGCATGCGGAAATGGAATGTAATTCCTTTTTTATGCACTTTTCTCATGTAGCGGTATTGTTAGAGAAGGGTAAAGATCGAGGTCCAGGCAGGTATTACACTGCCGATATTATAAAAATAGTAGGAGAGTGTGAGTACTGCTACCAGATACACACACATCAGCAGAAGAGACTGCCTGGAGTGTAGCCTTTTGGCCAGATAGCCAGTGGAGAGAGAGGATGAGACACACCATATTCAATGCATTCGGAAAGTATTCAGACCCCTTACCTTTTTTCAATTTTTTTTAAACGTTACAGCCTTATTCTAAAATGGATTAAATAAATACAAATGTCCTCATCAATCTACACACAATACCCCATAATTAAATATATTTGCACATACTTCTTTTTAAATAACTGAAATATCTTACACTGCTCATCACCTGGCCAATATCATCCCTATTGGTGGTGGCGGCATCATGCTGTGGGGATGTTTTTCAGCGGCAGGGACTGGGAAACTCGTCAGGGTCGAGGGAAAGATGCACAGATCAAAGGACAGAGGGATCATTGATGAAAATATGGTCCAGAGCACTCAGGACCTCAGACTGGGGCGAAGGTTCACCTTACAACAGGACAATGACCCTAAGCACACAGCCAAGACAATGCTTCGGGACAAGTCTCAATGTCATTTAGTGGCACAGCCAGAGCCCAGACTTGAACCTGTTCAAACATCTCTGGAGAGACCTGAAAATAGCTGTGCAGTGACGCTCCCCATCCAACCTGGTAGAGCTTGAGAGGATCTGCAGATAAGAATGGGAGAAACTCCCCGAATACAGGTGCGCCAAGCTTGTTGCGTCTTACCCAAGAAGACTCGAGGCTGTAATCGCTGCCAACGGTGCTTCAACAAAGTACTGAGTAAAGGGTTTGAACACTTACAGTATGTAAATGTGATATTTAATTTTTACAGTTTATTTTTAAATTTGAAAAAAAATATGTTTTTGCTTCGTCATTATGTGGTATTGTGTGTACATTGAGGGGGGGAAATAATTGAATCCATTTTTAAGGTTGTAATGTAACAAAAATGTGGAAACAGTCAAGGGGTCTGAATACTTTCCGAATGCACTGTAACCAAGTCACAGCACAGGGATAACCCAACCAACAATACTTCATACAATAATAATGATTACAGCAACTCAGAGGCAATTTCAAAGAGGCACCAGACAATAAAGAACCCGGTTATCATCAGATGATTTCAAAATATCTGTATTCCTTACACAGAGTGAAAAGGGACTTGGGTACGTTAATGGGCGTGTGTGGGGTTCAAAACAACAACAAAAAAGGCTTTTAAATGTCCCCAAAGTTTCTTAGGCCAATGCACAATATATCAGTCATCCATACATTTCCAAAAAGAGAATAGAAAATAATACGCAATATACTCAAAATGCACACTCCCTTTAACATACAATACCATTGAATTTACAGTTCCCAACCGCACTGAACACAAAAAAAGCTCAAATTTAAAGCACTAGAGAGGGAACGGGAGTGAGACAGAGAGCCAACAGAGGGTCCATCCGATACACTAGTTGGTTTGTTGGTTGAAGCTTTGCAACAATGTTGGCAGTAATCCAGTAAATCTAAGGCAAGCGCAGTACCCACAGGTTCCAAACACGAAGTAGAGCGGTAGCACTTGACTTAAAATTTTACAAACTAATCACGCCGAAAACAAACATGACTTCAGCAGCACACGCCGTCAAAATTGCCAACCAAGAGCTCTCACACAGAGACAGAAGTGCCATATTTACTTCCTCCTTCCTGACAGCTGGTGCGCTCTTTTTGGCAGTGCATGGTGAAGGCTCCGTGAAGGATTTCACCACACTCCTCCCCCCCATGAAAAAACTAAGCCTGTAGAAACAGAGCGGATGCAGTCTTTGGCAGGTTAGGACCGAACCAGGGAAGTCCTCATCAGGGTCCTCCAAGAAGAGGCCCTGCAGGCGTTGCATTTGCCTGCAATCCAGCTCTTCTGCCATAGGGTACCAGGGCATACACTGTCCTGCCTCCAAAGAGACCAAGTAGTTCACCGGGCCCAACTGCTGCGCCACATGGTAAGGACCTTGCCATTACCGTCTGAGGATGGTAGGCCGTGGTCAGCTTGGCAACAACTCCCCAGTAGGTACAGAGCTCTTTGTAGATTCCTGTGGACCTCGTTCAGAGAGAATTTGGTCTGGAATCCCAAATCGTATAAAGATCTCACTTTGCAGAATTGGAGAAGTAGCTGATGCAGTGGCTTTGCGGATTGGAAATAACCCCACGCAGTGTGTGTAGTGGTCCACTACCACCAATAACAATTAATTCTGGGTCCCCTGGTGGGAGGATAAAGCCCCATTAAGTTAATTCCCAGCATTTCATTCAGATGGTTCACAGTGGTCTGCAGCAGTTTCCCGGCAGGTCTGCCAATGTCTGGTTTGTATTTCTGGAGGACTTCACACTGCTGTACAAACTTCTTGTTATCGACCCACATGTCTGGCCAGTACACCACTTCCTATACTCTTCGGTGGGTTTTGAAGACTCCAAGATGGCCACTCATGGGGTTGGATCATCTGGTCAGCCAATGTAGAGAGGACATAGAACACACAGCACCGTGTCTATCTCCTCTTGGAGTTTTTCGATACACTTTATCCTTTGGGGTGACAGGTAGCCTAGTGGTTAGAGTGTTGGGCCAGTAACTGAAAGGTTGCTAGATCAAATCCCCGAACTGACAAGGTAAAAATCTGTTGTTCTGCCCCTGAACAAGGCAGTTAACCCACTGTTCCTAGGCCATCATTGTAAATAATAATTTGTTCTTAACTGACTTGCCTAGTTAAATAAAGGTTAGAAAAAAATGTAATTCCTGAATTATGCTGAACTTCTCACTGAATCGGCAAGTCTTCCTCAGACAAACTCTTGTGGATCTCCATGATGGTGGCAGCACTCTGCTGTGCACGCCACACACTCATCATCCAGAGGGGAATAATCATCCAGACACTTTGCAGTGGTGAAAGTGCTGCACAATGGAGGACAGACATTGGAGGCCTCTGTAATCCGAGAGAGGGCATCTGGTACAAAATGTAGTTTTCCTTTACGGTACTCAATGATGAAGTCAAACCTCTGGAGTCTGATAGAACAGCAAATGATACAGCTGTTGGTCTTGCCTGATGCCAGAACCCACTGCAGAGCAGCCTGGTATGTGACAACAGTGAAGACCTTCGCCTCCAAGTAGGTGCTCCGTTTCTCCAGAGCCCAGACCACAGCGAAGCACTCCCGTTCAGTCGTTGAATAATTCCTCTCTGCGGTGCGACTTGCAGAGGCAAGAACCTCTTCTGTTCCAGGTACAAGTTTGTTGAGCCAAGACTGCTCTGAGTCCTGTTTGACTTGCACCTCTGTACACTATTAAAATAGCATTCAGGTTAGGATTTCCAAGCACTGGAGGAGTGATGAGATTGTTGTTGAGTGTTTCAAATGCGCTATGGCATGCAGGAGTCCATTGGAACTCCACCCCCTTCTTTTTAAGGTGGTTAAGTGGCACAAACCTGTGGTACCATCAAGCCATACCCAGGAAGCGCTTAACAGCCTTCAGGGATGTGTGAATTGGAAACCCCTGCACTGCTTCAACTTTGGCTGAATCTGCATGGAAACCTTCTTTAAAATAAAAAAACGTTACCCCGTTTTTCTGCGATGCAGTGCTCAGTGGTGCCACTCGGGAGGCCTGCATGGATACATTCTGCATTAACCAAGGAACTTAAATTCAGACAAGCAGAAATGACACTTCAAGTTCAGAGTCAAACCCTTAGCCTTCAGTCTGTCAAAGATGGACTGTATGTCTTGCAGAGACAGAGGAGGAGTAGATGATGATGTCATACAGGTACACAAGACAATTCCCCCCACCCCCTTAGATCTTCCAGGACAGTCTCCATCAGGCTTTGAAAGCTTGCTAGAGCATTCTTCAAACCAAAAGGCAGGACTTTGAAGGAGAACAAACCAGCAGGGGTGACAATGGCAGTCTTGTCCTGGCTGGCGGGATCCATTGCCACCTGCCAATAGCCGCTTTTCAGATCCAGATTATTGAAGATGGTTGCTCCGGCCAGAGAGTCCAGTAAGTTATTGTTTTTCGGTAGAGGGTAGGCATTGCTTTCTGTTATGGCATGTGGCTTCCTGTAGTCCACACAGAATCGATATCCACCATCATTCTTTGGAATCAGGAGAACCGGAGAAGCCCACCCAGAAAAACAAAGCTTCACTAAGCCATTAGCTAACATGCTCTTGAACCGTTCATTGAGAATCACCAGTTTGGCGGCGGACAGCCTGAGGGACGTTGTTTGATGAGGGACTTCATGCCGGCTACTTATTTTGTGTTTGAAGGTTGTTGTTAGTCTGGGTGTAAAAGTGTAAAAGTACATACCTCACCATTCATCTCCAGCATCTGGGGGGGCTGTAATCAGTGTGATAGCCAGATTCTCTGCCTTCATTGGTGGAATTTGTATTTTCTCTGTCTTTGTTGTCGTCTTTGTCTTTACCTTACCGGGACTCTGGATAGGTTTGCAGGCTTCAGCCCGAGATCAGTGCATTTCCAGGTTGAAATGGATGAGATTGGGAAGGGTCAGAGCGCAGCCGATAGGATGGTTCGGACATCTAGATTGTCAGTCCACTGAAGTCCAGACCAAGGACTACAGCAAATGCAAGGCTTGGATCTGCAAGAATAGCCACAGGAAGGGTAATAACCTCATCATGCAGCTTAATTTCCATATCAGTCCAGCCTAAGGGATTGGTCGGTTCTCCGTTTGTCAAGTACAATGATCCTTCCTCCCGGGTTCAAATTTCCTCATGCGGTAATGCCATCTTTCTCCACAGCGGCTCCTGTATCAGGGTGTAAGTTGCTCCTGTGGCCTTCCCTCTGAAGTTCCTAACTTTCAGGGGGACCAGCAGTTGTTGAGGAATATGAATTAGACAGCTAATTGAGCTGTCTGAAGGTTTCATAGATGGCACTGAGGCCGACCTAACCAAATGCAAGCCACCACGCCTGTCAAGACTGTCTGTCTTCTGTCTAACCTTTTTCTGTATCCTGACACTGGCCACAGAGAGGGACGGAACCTGTAGGATGTTGACCCTTACACCTAAAGCACATCACTGGACTTTTGCCTTGGTTCTTAGGCAAAAACCCATGAGATGATTAAACCCCCCTGTTCCCTCATCCCGATTGGGATACCGGGATGAGGGAACAGGGGTTTGTGTTTGTAGGTGGTGCTCCCAGTCCTTCTCAAACTGGGTCCCAAGACTCACCAGATCCTCCACATTATGCACACGTTCGCAAAGTTGACTGGCAAGGCAGGGCACAATGTTCTTAAGAATGAGTTTAACCATATCCTGCTCAGTAATCGATAGGAGAAGGCAAAGTCCTGTATTGGCTCTGCTTCACTCTGGACTCTGTTACAAACCCGTTCTGCCAGTTCATCCTCATAGTCCTCTGAGAGGAAGGCGGAGAAGAACAGTTTCTGAAACTCCTCCCAGATAGCCCATGAACAGATGTCAATCTCCCACCAGTCTCTTGGTGTACCATGGAGAACACTACGGAGGGTGGCAAGAACCTCCAGATCAGTAAGGGGCCGGCAGGAAAGGAAATCATTACGGTTAGATAGAAAAAGCAGAGAATCAACATCATCTTCTTGGCTGCCAAAAGTGGGGAAAATGAGCTTGATAGGGAGGGAGCACTTTAGATGAGGGATGACATTGGCAGGGGGTATTGATGAAACTCGAGTTCTGTTGTTTAACTGTCTTCCGAGGGTTTTTTCCAGCGCCATCTGTTCCTATTCCCTTGATTGCAGAGTCAGTGGCAGCGGGAAACACTGAGGGAGGTGCAGATGTTTGTCCAGAAGGGAAAAGCACTGCATCACCTCCTGGTGCAGCTCCTCCAGTTGAAGGGCTGTGGCCTTCTGTGTGTTTTCTATCTCATTAGATGTCTCCTTTTAAGATTGTCTAGTCATAAATCGCATTTCCTCTGTGCGAGAGCTCTTCCTGTCCTCCATAACATCTTTCAGGTGAGCACACACCTCCTTCACAACAGAGGCCTGACTCCTCTGCTCAAGACAGGTCATGACTAGATGATGGTTAGTTTCTATGAGTGTTTTTGAAACGTTTGTATTTTCCCCCTTGAACACCCCGTTTCAGAGAATCTTGAAAATATTTCAGTCTTTTCCTCCATTTGACGGGGGAGGTGAGTCGACCTCAGTTGCACATCTTTCCGATGAGCCTCCACACTGAGTTTGCGAATGGCATTATCCTGCATGGTCAAACTGTAACTGGTGTGCGGCCATTGTTGTTCCATTTGTCCAGTTTAGCACAAGGTCACCTCTTCCAGTCTGGGAAGGGTAACAGGAGGAGTTGGAGGGGAAGGTAATGGTGGAGAGGTTATAGGCGAGCCAGAAGCCTGGGGATAATCTCCACCTCCATTTCACAATTTAGTCCTTCCACAATGAGAGAATGCTTGTTATAATTACCATTAGGCGTGTCCACATTGACACAGTGTGGGGTTCCAATAAAATACATGATTCAACAACTTTGTGTGTGGTGTGTTCATGGGTTCTTTTTTCCATAGGTCCCTAGGGAATCCCTGATCAGGCGCCAATTCTGTCGTGGTATTGTTAGAGAGAGGGAAATATAAAGATTTTTGTTCGGGGTCCAGGCAGGTATTACACTGCCGATATGGAAATAGGAGAGAGGTAGTACTGCGACAAGACACACACACACACATCAGCAAAAGAGACAGGCTACACTCTTGGCAGAAAGGACAAGACACGCCATATAACAACTCACAGCACAGGGATAACCCAACCAATAATGCTTCATACAATAATAAGGATTAGAACAACTCCAAGGCAATTTCATAGAGGTACCAGACACTAAAGAACCCAGTTTTCATTAGATGATTTGCAAATATTTGTATTTATTACATTAATGGGTGTGTGTGTAGTTCAAAACAAAAATGTTCCAAAAAAAGATCATAAGCAATATACTCGAACACACACTCCCTTTAACGAAAATGTCAATGCTAGTGCATTTACAGTTCCCAACCTCACTGAACACAAAAAGGGAGAGAGAGAGAGGGACAGAGGCCTATGGTCTTAGCTGTTAACTTCTGGCTTACAGTTACACTTGTCCGTCTGTCCGTCCGATACTCCCATTGGTTTGTTGGTGTAAACTTTGTAACAATGTTGCCAGTAATCCAGTAAATCAACGGCAAGAGCACGTTCCAACCACGAAGTAGAGCGGTATAACACTTGACTTAAAACTTTACAAACTAAGCATGACTTCTGCAAAGACTTGCACACACAGTCAAAACTGCCGCGCCAACTGCGAGCTCTCACACAGAGACGGAATAGCCATATTTACTGTACTTCCTCCTTCCTGACAGCTGGTGCGCTCTTAAAGTGGCAGCGCACGGTGAAGGCTCTGTGCAGGGTTTTGCCACACTCTCTACGTGTATTTGGACCTTAATCTAAAGCATGAGAATAGCATGCTATTCATTTGGGGTGGAGATCAGATAAATGAAGATGACTTAATTCTTTGACTTAATTCCCTCATAATTCCACCACCGATGAAACGATGAATAAAGTCGAGCAAACTGTCGGTTCCAAGTGGAACCCGTACTTTCTTTTTTTCAGATAGAAATAACACCATTCTTCATGCGCTGTAATTTGCAAATTGATCAGAGCTGTTGACAAGGGCTAGGTAAATGAGTAAGCTGTTTGGATAAGGGGATTGTGAATATAAATGGCAAATGTTTTAGATCTATTTTACCTTTTGATGTCTGGAGACAAATGTAAAACCTGTGATATGGCAGCCAACTGAAGCATATATCACCTTTTCCACAGTGAAGTTTATGAAATGCTGGCCTTATAACTTGCAGGAATTACATTTGGTGACCCAAGCTATAGGCTTCTGTTGCCATGCCCAAATTAAAGTATAGCGTCAAACCTACCAAGTTGATTTATGATTTCTAAAATGTTTTAATTATATCCCCCGACTTTTTACTGTATTTTTTTAAAAACAATTTATATCGGGTTTTAAATATTAGCCACTATAGGTAGCCAGTGTCAGTTATACTCACATACATTTATAACTGTCACTAGTGTCTGTTTCCTTACATTTTGCATCATTCCATTACAGCAGTAGTTTTACTTTTCTTTCTTCTGTCATGTTCGTTTGGCTGTTCCTGAGGATTGCTAGCCATAGTGGATCATATTAGGCTAACGTATTAAAGGTTGTGCAATCATTTGTGACATAGCCTATTTGAATCATTTTGGAATGCAGGCCATACGTAGCAGTTTAAACCTGTTCATGACAACAGTTCCATGATTAGTGAAGATTATTAGGGTAGATTTATAGGACTACTGTTCAACCCCTATTACCTTCCAATGTTTAATGGCTTGAACAGTTGAATATGGCAACTTTCAGATAAATCAAACGACTGTGTTTTTAATTCACCAATATATTCACCAAACCTTTTTTAAATGTATTCATAAATACTTTTTTAAACCTAAATAATATACACGATTGGATGGTTTTTAAATCTACCAATTGGTGCTGAAAAGGAGATATTCTGAACCATTTTCTCCATATAATCCATTAATTCAAATTAAAGGTACACCAAATTTAAAAGGATGACTTTAAATTAACAGTATTGAAAACGCTATTGAATGAAAACTTCACGAGGAAATCTGTTGGCCAGCAAGTGGGAGGGTTTTCAGCGATTGAATTACATTTATTCAGCGCATACAAGGGAACCATGCGCACCTGCATAAGTTAAGTCTGAATACCAACTTCTGAGAAGTGCATAGGAAAGGCGTGCGTAGGAAAGGCGTACATTTCCTGCGTCTGAAACGACCCAAATCGTCTCCGAGTAGGAGTGCTGATCTAGGATCAGGAAGCCCCTGTCCATGCTATCTTATTCATTATGATCTACCGACAAGGCAAAACTGATCCTAGATCAGCACTCCTGAAATGCTTTTTGAATACAGGCCCTGATCTCTAATCAGCTACAGTGCCACTCCTCATCGATCCCCCATCAGTTACAGCAAAGGGACAGTATCGAGCAGCTAGTCATAATACGCCCGGCTCCATCGATCATAAATCAACGTCTGTGTCCGCATTGATCATCAATCACCCCGGGTGGCACTATTGATTGGCTGGTCGCTCCCTGCCTCAGCCAATGGGTATCTGAGTATTGACTGTTACTCTGATACAGTATTGAGGCCCTCATTGATAATTAATGTATTGTCCTGTAATTTCATTTTGTTGTGTCCATACTTATTGGAAAGCCTGCAGTGGAAACCTAGGCCCTATTCCCACCACGAGAGATGGAGCCTGAGGAGCGGTAAAGGCAAAATGTTTTTTTTTGTCACCTCTATCAGAATCATATTGGAATCCTATTGGGCAAAGTTTGGATCCTATAGGACGGAACCAGAGAGAGAACTGGCAGAACAGAACAGTGCCACGCCCTAACAGCCCATAGCATTGGAAACGTCTGTCTCGAACCCACATTTAAATTGTAGCTAAGCAACACTTCAACCATGCCGTTTGTAAATAAACGTGGTGAGAGCTGTCTGCTGCATACATCTTATTGAAATGTGTACGACTAGAGGATTGAGATCACGCCATTAGACTTGGCACCTCCCCCTCTACACCCTGACGTGTTTATTTATTTATCTTGGTAACGTTAATGTTTGGAGTGGCTGGTTGGTCAGGGGAATTAGCCAGTTAAGCTAAATTGAAGCTCTCCTCCTTTAACAGTTTCCCTTGTACCTCAAAGATGTTTGCCCCAGGATTTTCCCGCTCTAGTCTCACTGCCAGTGTTGCTGTGTGCGAACACTCAAGATAAAGACGAAGCTTACGTTGCTAGCACTCACGCTAAATGCTAATTCCTACTGTAGCTTCTACTTTGCTAGCGCTCACGCTAAGGCTAACCATATTGTAGGCTTACTTTGCTACCTTAGTCAAGAAATCCTATAGGATTAGGGATTTTTTCAATAGAATCCTATACAATGACGATATTAGCATGTACATCTTGGTGGAGCAAAACCCCCAAAAATGTGAGATGCATACCAGCAAAGCCACGACACAACAAAATACTAAACAATACATTTAATTGAACTATAACGGTGACAAACGGTGCCCACAAACTGTTAGGGCCAACATAAAGCTGTCCCAACAGCAGAGTCCCACCACTGCTACACCTGGCAATCCTATAGGTTTTGTAGGATTGTGTCACCCCAAAAATATTCCTATTAGAACACTCAAGCTAAAGGCTAATTCATACTGTAAGCCTACTTTGCTAGCACCGAGATCTACCGCTCAGATTTTTTTTTAAACATCACTTAAAAAACATAAGCCTTTGAAACATTAACCAATTAAAAACAGTTCTGTAGCAATGAGGTTTGTGCAGTAGGCGATAGGCCCAATACGCTATCACTGCATATTGGCTATGCCTGAATTGCCCTGCCAATGTTGTTCTTCTCAGATCATTCTGAAATTATATATTTTAAAAAAATATGATCACACTGGTAATAAATCATTTATTGTATATCTTGAGGCACAGCCACGTAAGCATAAAAATGTGTTTATTAGTTGTTTTTACTGGACTGATGACCTGCATCTGATGGTCAGTCTGAAGGGAGCGTCCAAACACGCATTTGATGTGTTATGAAAGTGTTAACAGTGCTGAATAACAACTTAAACATGAACTTACTCGTGAAAACAGCAGCTCTTTGTTGTATTCGTTGAGTCTCTCTCTGATCATGGTTTTAAAAGTTTTGAAATCTCACAGTATCCTCTTTGCTGTGTGTTCAATGTTTCTTTTACAGTCTGTGGCTCAAGGAAACTGTGCAGACACGGTGATCTGAGCTATCTGATTCGGGTAGGCGGAGTTCTTTCCTTCAGACACATTACATGGTTCAAAATGGGAACCCTTTACCTTCGCGGCGCTAGGACATGCTAAAGGATAACCATACTGTAGGTCTACTTTCCTAGAACATGCTACAGGCTAACCATACAGTAGGCCTACTTTGCTAGAACATGCTAAAAGCTAACATACTGTAGGCCTACTTTGCTAGAACATGCTAAAGGATAACCATACAGTAGGTCTACTTTGCTAGAACATGCTAAAGGATAACCATCCAGTAGGCCTACTTTGCTAGAACATGCTAAAAGCTAACATATTGTAGGCCTACTTTGCTAGAACATGCTAAAGGATAACCATACTGTAGGCCTACTTTGCTAGAACATGCTAAAGGAAAACCATACTGTAGGACTACTTTGCTAGAACATGCTAAAGGATAACCATACTGTAGGTCTACTTTGCTAGAACATGCTAAAGGATAACCATACTGTAGGCCTACTTTGCTAGATCATGCTAAAGGATAACCATACTGTAGGACTACTTTGCTAGAACATGCTAAAGGATAGCCATACAGTAGGTCTACTTTGCTAGAACATGCTAAAGGATAACCATACTGTAGGACTACTTTCCTACCCAAATACTATTATAACTTTTTGTTCCTAATTTAACCCATTAAATTATAGTTTGTTGTAATTTGTTCCAGTAAAATCTAACATTAATTGCAACATTTTTATTGATTATAAACAACAGTTCTATATTTCGGTTTTATTCACCACCACAATATGGGAACACCAAGTTCATTTGCAGTATGACCACCAGTACAGTACACTTTTTTTCAACAAAATACTCAAGTTATTTAATTTTATTCTTATTCATGCAACTGCTTGTCTTTGAATTAGACATTATAATATGACGCACTATACTACATAAAATGTTATAATAACACACAGTTTTGGGGCATTTTCCCGGTATTCACAGCATCTTTACATTGCTTACTATGCAAATTAAACGTAGAAGGAAAATACATTTGTGGGTACAGCTATTGTTGTTGCAGTTGACACTACGTTTAATATGTGTTGCAGATGCACCAGATTCTATCCTATTGCTTTCTAAATCTGATAGGATTTTCTTTTGGATCCTATAGGATTTTTGTTTTACCAGGGTAGCACTCATGCAAGTCTTTACTGTACTTTGTGGGTCTGCATAGCGGGTAAGGTCTGTGCACCTCTGAAATGTTGGGTGTATGAACCTACAGGCTGTGCCAATTCAGCAGTTTTAATGGCAGCTCAGTTTTTAGTGTGCTGTGAGTGTGAGTTAGTGTAACAGTTTAAGACGTGGACGTGTGACATCCATGTCAACAGGCAAGCAGCTAGGCGCTTTCTACTTTTCGGGACCGAAAAACTCCCATCCACTTAGCTTTCCAGCTGCTTCACCTGCAGTATGACTATACTAATACACCCACAGTCTTATTCAAAGCATGGATACACTATGATATACTCTATGATATACTGCTGTATCTTAACGCCATGCTAAGCTAGTAAGCTTGACGACACTTCGTCTTCACACACATCCTTTGTCTGAGTGCGTCTATTTATCTAGTCCGAAGGTGGTCTTTGTCTGTGTCCAACCCTCTCATACATCTAAAGCTGGTCATCATCATCCATTACTGATATATCATATACTAAAACCAGACAGATCTGAGACCTGGGGGCCATGATGCAGTACAGCATCTGCCCAACATCCATCAGCTTTGTTTATTTCTCTCAAATCTGTCCTGAGACCAGTCTGTCTGCTCTTCAGCCATGCAGAGAGAAAGAGAGGGAGATGGGACTACTACATTACATTACTCTTGTTAAGTGTGCAACAGCTCTTGTTAAGTGTGCAACAGCTCATTGATCAGCCCCTACCACCTCTCTGCATTGAGAGGGTCCTTTCCCGTAATCCATAATAACATCTCAGACCAGGACGGCTTGGCGGCGTAACACATGAGCCCCCTATGGAAAACGCTGGGGGCGATCAATATCCATACACTGTGTAACCATATAGGCTCAGAGAGAGGGAGAGAGCTTTGTTGACATCCTCGTCCTCCTCCCCGTCTAAAATATGGATCAGGAAAAATGGACCCCTCTATCTCTCTCTCTCTCTAGCTGCATCCGCTTATCAGGATATGTCATTGAGTCGAGCGCCGAGCGCTGCCCGTCGCAGCTGTCCGTGAAAAGGCAGACAGAAAAGTCCGTTGTTGTGAGCACTATTGACGCAGAGCCGTCAAATCCCTACCCTTTGAGAGGGGCTGCCGCTTCTTCTGCCGGGCTGGTGAGCCGCCTGCGTCTAGCCCACGAGGTGGGGGGAGTGGTGAAGAGGGGGGATTTGGGTGGTGGGGGCTTATGTTAACCTCTACATATGAGGGATATTGTCTCGTCGCTTATTTATGCTCTGCCACTTCCCTTCACATTCCCACTATTCAACCAGATTGTCTCTTGGTGTCCAGACTGAGTAGGGATTTTCTCCCTCTTTGTAGACTTATTACTCAGACAGACATCTTTGTCTCTCTGTCTGCCTTTCCATTTCTCTTTGTCTCTCTCTTACTTTCTGTCTTTCTTTTCTCTGTCTCTTGACAAAATGATGGTGATTCATTCAACTCTCCCTGAAATCAGTAGGTCAACCATTCTGATCCTAATTAGGCCATTTTTAAATCATCTATTAGAAATTCTTCCGAGCAAGGAGGAAGTAACGTGAAGCAGAATTCTAATGAAGCCTCATTCTGGAGTTATATTGTCTTTCATGTATACGAATAAGCAGTAATAGTAAAGGCAGTAATCAGAACTGGGGCGGCACACAATTGGCCCAACGTCGTCTTTATGGCGGGCTGGGCGCCTGCAAGCTGACTCCGGTTGTCAGTTGAACAGTGTTTCCTCCGACACATCGGTGCGGTTGGCTTCCGGGTTAAGCAAGCAGTGGGTTAAGAAGCAGCACAGCTTTGAGGGTCATGTTTTTGAAAGACGCACGACTCGAACTTCGCCTCTCCCGAGCCCGTTGGGGAGTGGCAGCGATGAGACAAGATAGTAGTTACGAACTGGGGAGAAAAAGAGGGAGTTGTTGAACTGTAGAGTTGTCTTTTAATGAATCCTATTCTGTGAACTGCACATAATGTTGTGGAGAGATGAATAGTCCTCTATCCATTTATCATTGACAGTGCTGTACCCGCACAGTACAAGGCCATGCTGGTTTGACTCAAAGCCTCCTCCTCCCTCTGCATTTGCCTTGAGAGAGGCCTCTTTTGTAACTTGCTTGATGGTTTAAAGCTGCTTGATTCAATGGGCCCCCACCCTGACACAGTTCTGGGCATTCCTGCGTTGATTCTGCCATTCAGACTGCCAGATGTACAGTTCAACATGCTTCTGAGGAATAACAGGGAGAATGGAGGACGAACGTGTAGCATACTGAATTGATATTCACAAGAGATTATTTTAAAGCCAATAAGACTGTTGTTTTTGGTTTAAAGATGCCGGTCCATAAAAAAAGCAGTTAATGTTTTACGGAACTGAAGCGTAAGATGTTGGAAGTAGCTTAAGCTTTCATTGTAACAGTGCTGACAGATTTTCTGCACACTGTACATTCACTGTGATAAGGAATACCGAAGAGTTTTGGTCGTACTGCTCTGTTTGAACCAAGAGTCTAGTCCTGAACTGGATCAGGGGTTAGAGTTGAATGATTAATTCAGTACCGGTCAAAAGTTTGGGCACCTACTCATTCAAGGCTTTTTCTTTATTTTTGACTATTTTCTACATTGTAGAATAATAGTGAAGACATCAAAAGTATGAAATAACACATATGTAATCATGTAGTAACCGAAAAAGTATTAAACTAGTTTTTAAAAAGCCACCCTTCGCCTTGATGACAGCTTTGCACACTCTTGGCATTCTCTCAACCAGCTTCACCTGGAATGCTTTTCCAACGGTCTTGAAGGAGTTCCCACATATGCTGAGCACTTGCTGGCTGCTTTTCCTTCACTCAGCGGCCTAACTCATCCCAAACCATCTCAATTGGGTTGAGGTCGGGTGATTGTGGAGGCCAGGTAATCTGATACAGCACTCCATCATTCACATATTGGTCAAATAGCCCTTACACAGCCTGGTTGTGTTTGGGGTCATTGTCTTGTTGAAAAACAAATGATAGTCCCACTAAGTGCAAACCAGATGGGATGGTGTATCACTGCAGAATGCTGTGGTAGCAATGCTGTGTTTGCCTTGAATTCTAAATAAATCACTGACAGTGTCACCAGCAAAGCACCATCACACCTCCTCCTCCATGCTTCACGGTGGGGACCACACATGCAGAGATCATCATTTGGTTGGAACCAAAAATCTCACATTTCTACCAGTCTAATGTCCATTGCTCGTGTCTCTTGGCCCATGAAGTCTCTTCTTCTTCTTCTTAATGGTGTCCTTTAGTAGTGGTTTCTTTGCAGCAATTCGACCACAAAGGCCTGATTCACGCAGTCTCCTCTAAACAGTTGATGTTGTAATGTGTCTGTTTCTTGAACTCTGAAGCATTTATTTGGGCTGCAATTTCTGAGGTTGGTAACTCTAATGAACTTATCCTCTGCAGCAGAGGTAACTCTGGGTATTCCTTCCCTGTGGCGGTCCTCATGAGAGCCAGTTTCATCATAGCGCTTGATGGTTTTTGCGACTGCACTTGAAGAAACATTCAAAGTTCTTGGAATGTTCCGTAATGACTGACCTTCATGTCATATAGTAATGATGGACTGTCGTTTCTCTTTGCTTATGTGAGCTATTCTTGCAATAATCTGGACTTGGTCTTTTACCAAATAGGGCTATCTTCTGTGTACCACCCCTACCTTGTCACAACACAACCGATTGGCTCAAACGCTAATGCGGAAAGAAATTCTACAAATTAACTTTTAACAAGGCACACCTGTTAATTGAAATGAATTCCAGGTGACTACCTCATGAAGCTGGTTGAGAGAATGCCATCAGTATGCAAAGCTGTCATCAAGGCAAAGGGTGGCTACTTTGAAGAATCTCAAATATAATATATATTTTTATTTGTTTAACACTTTTTTGGTTACTACATGATTTCATATGTGTTATTTCATAGTTTTGATGTCTTCACTATTATTCTACAATGTAGAAAATAATAAAAATAATGGAATACCCTTGAATGAGTAGGTGTGCCCAAACGTTTGACTGGTACTGTAAATACTTAGTAGTCATTTCCTGCAGTCAATGACCAAAAGCGCCCTTTTTGGCTTCATTGGTGGAATGTTATTAATATTTTTCATAATGAATAACGTTACGAACATCCGGTGCTTCTATGTCGAACAGTTTTGTTATATTTCGGTTTTCTGTGATGTGTAATATTGGGATGCAAACTCAAAATTTCCACTCTATTTCTGACATGGTACTGGTGTCTTCTTTTTGTTAAGCCCATAACCATGTGTGTGAGGTGAATGCTTTTGTTTCAAAGTAGATTTGTTTAAGACCACCAAGAATCTCTCTGTGTGACCCTGATTTAGTCCACTGCATTAAAAGGTTAAGGAGTAGGAAACCAGGGTGTCTGATGTAAACGAAGCAGAGTAGCATTGGTGTGACTATGTGCCGGCCTCCAAGCTAGTGAGGTCATTTCTAATCCAGCCACTTGACTCCAGGTGAAATGTTTCCTCCATCGCTGCTCATGCTGTTTGCAGTGCTGTGTGCTAATGTGTGTGTGTGTGAGAGAGAGAGGAGGGGGGTTGTGTTTCTCAATTCTGTTGACCCATTGCTATGGCGACGCACATAAAGAACAATTAAGCGTTCTTGTAGAGTGCCTTGTTAGCGTCAATTGTTGACTTGGACCAATTTATTTTCCTCTTTCCTCCATTTTTTTTTGTCATTATGTAGTGCTAAATTGGTAGATGCAGGATTTTTTGGGGTCTCAGAATTGCACACTGAGGTGGCGGCCAATTTAAGCGTTGTAGCCATAAGCCAGTAAAGCCACAATATGGGCAGCGTACTGTAGGTCTTCATGCACTCTTCTGTTTCATTTTCCGCATAGGGAAGACCAGGAGAGGCTGAAGATTTTGGCCTTGATTTTTCAACAAATTGGCCGTTGTGCTCTGGGATCTGGAGGGACCTGGAGGCCTGCTCATGGGACGTCAGCGTTGCAGCATATCGGATCCACTACATTAGCCAGACTGCTAATTACCTCCCTGAGAGGACGGTCGGAGAGAGTTTTCGGAAGCTTTTTTCTTGTTTGTCCCAGCAACATCTTCACCCCTGTGGGTTGAAGTCTCAAGAGTTTGTTCCCCGAATCCCCTGTTCTTTTGCACCTTTTCCTCCCTCGTCCACTTTTCACTCGCTTCATGTAATAGGCAAACAAATAATACCTCTGTGTGTGTTAGTCTGCTGCATCATCACTTGACCTAGGTTACAGTGAGGAAGCTGGTGGAGGGGAGGACCATTGTAATGGCCGAAATGGAACAAAGGGAACCTTCCACTGGAAGGTCACTGTCATGTTCCTCTGTTGCGTAGGGTGCTCATATTAGGACAGCCACTGTCTCGTCAGTAATTGGGTCAGTCTCAACCGAGACTGTCCTGATATGGACACTGTAGTTGCTCTCGTTCACATGGTGTTGTTGGCCTTGTCCTCAGTGTACTGAATTGCCTCCAGTGTACAGGGACTTTATTGTTGAGTCCCAAACATCTGGGGAATTGAGATTAAAGCATCAATGAAGCTCCTGTCTATGTCAAATTCGGGAGTGGGAGCTGAAAGGTCACTTCCTCACTGTCCAGCATCTTACGCCACAGACGACACCTGCGTCGGTGTCGTCAGGACGCCTCTAATGCGTACACGATGACAGGTCTGCCCGTCCACGCGGCTTGGCAGCTGCAGGTGCAGGGAACAGCGTTTGAACAAGGCTGGCTCACGTCGACCCGCAGCGCAGCCCTTGCGATTGATCCTTCAGCTAGCTTACTCTACTTCTCTCTCTCTCTCTCTCTCCCTCTCATCTCTACAGTTCCCTTCTACACAGAGATACCGATCTCGCTGACACGCACAAAAAAAACTAAAAGGGGACGGACACACTGAAGCCCCCCCGATCCCCGGCCAAAAAGAGCCACCCGTTTCTCACGAGTAACCGCTCAAGAAGGGCTTTTTCTTCTGTTTTTCTTTCTTCCCCTCCTTTCATTCCAGCCCTCAGTGGCTCTGTCTTTCCTCAGAAGGTGTTTTATCATCGTCTGAAGGGCATCTGCTTCAGAAGTAGTGTGAGAATATGGCCTTTTAGAGAGTTGTCTCTAAGAACTACGTGTCACATAGGAAACACAACATAACTTGTTATCGCAATTATATCTTGGTGCTCCTGCAATTATCTCGATAAGGGACTATATGGAGGAGTTGAGATCCCATGAACCGTCAATTGATAAACCGCAATTAGCTCATCTTAGTCCTTTCCTCCTCTTGTGTGTGCGTATAGTCCATTCATATTTTGTGGCTACTTCCTGGGTGAATGTGTGGGATCTGATATTAAATAACAAAGGTGATGAATGGCTATGTTACCCCATGTAATATTTCTCCCTAAGTGACTGACAATGTTTCTGTCCATTCCCATTTCCTGACTGTCGCAGCTGGGGCGAGCACATGGATAGACTGCCTCCTGTGGTCACTCAGAGAACAACTCCTCCTAACATTCTGACCCAAACACTTTTATGTTTGTAGCCCGATGAGAAGCCTTGCTGGTTGCAGAGTGGGAGAAAAAAATCATTGAGGTGAAAAGTCGAACAGAAAAGCTGTTCTATAAAAATAGGGGGGATTGTATAGGAGGGAACGAGAAATGCCTTACAGAAATTAGCTTTGGCTGACAGAGTTCCCGAAACATTACCGTCTCTAAGCAATTTACGAGAGCGATTACTCTGATTATTATTTCAACAATACCCAGCTATGCTCTTTCAAGGGCTGCCAGTGGGGCTGTGGCTGGGGGAATGAATGGCCTTGCCAAGACTGAGCGTCTGGGAGTTTCACAAGGCACTCCACGGGAGGGAGGGAGGGAGGGAGGGAGGGAGGGAGGGAGGGAGGGAGGGAGGGAGGGGGCAGAAAAAATAAGGGGAGACACACTTCAAAGGGGCTCGGGTTCTTCATAAGGGTCACTGTTTTAGTCCTTAATTTCTGTTTTTACTAACCCCTTCCCTCTCTATCTCTCTGCAGCCCCCAACGAGCCTTTGCTGTGCAAATTCGCAGACGGAGGGCAGAAGAAACGCCAGAGCCAGAGCAAGTACCCACAGAACGGGCGGCCGTGGCACAGGGAAGGCGAGGTAAGCCACTGACTCATTACAGCTGCCATTTTGGTTCCACAGGTACAGCCATCCGGCAGTTTCCATTAACCCTGCATTACATACCACCTACTCATGGCACTGGAAAGACGTTTGGCTCAAAGGCAGGCATTTAACCACTGAGGTAATGGAAGTCTTAATAAGGGGTAATTTAGGTCCATGTAAAACATGACCGTCTGTCTCCCATGTTTAAGGTTGGCGCTGGCAGTGAAAAAAGGTTGAAAAAAGCACTTTAAGTATTGATTCAAACCTTCAAAATAAGAGTTGAAATATAAATTGCATTTCAAGGTTGAATGAGTGCCCTCCCAAGACTGCCGAACATATAGGTGCTCCACCCATGGTTCATAGTAGTTTGGGCCTAGAAATTGGATACCTAACATATTCCGCAGTAGCAACCTGCAACGGGAAGGGCAGTCGGAGGCTTTTTCATGCGGGTCTACGCACTACGGAGAATATGAACTTGCAGGGGCTGACAGTTGTGCTGAAGCTGCAAGGTAGAAAGGAAAGAACAAGATATAGGCTCTCTGTGGAGATGTGTCTTTCAAGAGACAGCATACCCTCCAGTTTGTCTGCTTTGTTGGTTGTGTGTGTAATGGTTGTGTGTAATATACTGTGTGTGTGCTAGTGTGCGTGTCCATCACAGACTCAGCAGACCAAACGCCGAGCCCAGTGAGGCCTGTTTGCCCTAACACCATGTTGCTACAGAGCCTCACACACTGACAGGGTTAGCTGGCTACACTTGACGCGAGGTGAGAGGGGTGTGTGTGTGTGTGTGTGTGTGCAGCATCTGGAAAGAGGAAGAGAGAAGAAAGGAGAAAAGAAGAGAGGCAACATCACGAGAGTAGACGGAATACACCAAAACACTGGCTCTCTCTCATCTCCCCTCTCCTCCCCACACAGCGTGCTGATGAAATCTGCTGCCCTCCTTAGATTAAAAGTCTCGCCTCTCGCCCAACTACGTCTCGCGTGCAGATTAACAACATGGTTCGTGTTTTTATCTCCGTAAAAAGGCCCTCCCATGGCCTCAGGCTCAACAGCTAGGAAGAGTCTTGCATCCCTCCCTCTCTCCCTCCCTCCCTCCCTCCTTGCTTCCCATTACTCTGGTTAAGGACATGAGTGAGTGGCTGGTGGAGGCTTAAGTGCTGGTGTTGTTGGGGCCTTTGTGTGTTCGTTCATGTGTGTGCGCGCACGTTTGTTCGTGTGTGTGTGTGTGTGTGTGTGTGTGTGTGTGTGTGCGTGCGTGCGTGTCAACGAGGCCCCCCACAGTCATTGATCAGCAGCACAGCCAGCGCTGGGAGGTCGGTTTCATATGTGAGTCTGTTTATCAGACACTCTCCAATCCTTCACCAGGGGCCTCCCGTTCTGTGGCCAGACGAAGAGGGCCGGCCGGAGCACGCCGTTTGCTACATTCTCCATTGAACCGCTTTTGAAGTCAGCCAAACTCCCAGAACACACCAGGGGTCTAGTAGAGCATCTTTAGTGCAGCAAGCAACCACATTGTAGAGTGATTAGTCAGTCGTTGAAAAGGGGTCAGAAGTCAAATGGAGGTTTATTCTAAGTGACTATGAGGCATGCAAACACTCTCTCAAACATGCGTTACACCTTACGAACGATGGGGTCTTACACACACATGCAAAACACACACGCAAAGTCACCTGGGTTCAAGCACACGTACTTCGTCTGAGTCACGCATGCTCTCACGGACACGGGCACACACAACATACACTCATACGCACACACCATAAATCGTTAACACACACACACACACACACACACAGTCTCACAACATCACACTAGCTCAAGTGCTTTCTCTTTGGGGAAAGTGTTAATGGCAAAACAACCCAGTTCTCCCCTGTGTGAAAGGAAGCCTCCTGACGGATGTTTTTGGGAGAGAGGGTGTGTCTGTGTGTGCGTGTATGTGTGTATTTGTGTCTGTGTGACCTACAGCCGGACACCAAGTCCAGTACAGGTGTCCTTCCAGCTGCCAGAGGGGCCGACTTTCTCTCCCTCACGTACTGTCACTTTCTCTCCCTCACGTATTGTCACTTTCTCTCCCTCACGCACTGTCACTTTCACTCCCTCACGTACTGTCACTTTCTCTCCCTCACGCACTGTCACTTTCACTCCCTCACGTACTGTCACTTTCTTTCCCTCACGTACTGTCACTTTCTCTCCCTCACGTACTGTCACTTTAACTCCCTCACGTACTGTCTCCTCACGTACTGTCCCTTTCTCTCCCTCACGTATTGTCACTTTCTCTCCCTCACGCACTGTCACTTTCACTCCCTCACGTACTGTCACTTTCTCTCCCTCACGTACTGTCACTTTCTCTCCCTCACGTACTGTCACTTTCACTCCCTCACGTACTGTCTCCTCACGTACTGTCCCTTTCTATCCCTCACGTATTGTCACTTTCTCTCCCTCACGCACTGTCACTTTCACTCCCTCACGTACTGTCACTTTCTCTCCCTCACGCACGGTCACTTTCTCTCCCTCACATGCTCCAACTTCCTCTCCAAAACACATACTGTCACTTTCTCTCCCTCACGTACTGTCACTTTCTCTCCCTCACGTACTCTCACTTTCTCTCCCTCACGTACTGTCACTTTCTCTCCCTCACGTACTGTCACTTTCTCTCCCTCACATGCTCCAACTTCCTCTCCAAAACACATACTGTCACTTTCTCTCCCTCACATGCTCCAACTTCCTCTCCAAGACACTCTCACTTTCTCTCCCTCACATACTCTCTTTCTCACATACTCAAATTTTCTCTCGTACATTTATTTGTCTTTCCCACACGTACTCAGACACATATTTTTTTTTCACATACACTTTTTTTTCTCTCTCTCCTCTTCATCTCACGTTCTTTTTCTTTACACACACATTCCCTTGCTCTCTCTCTCTTTGTACCGGACACGCCAACAGCATGCGTAATCAGTCATGGCGATGCAGCCGACCCTTATGGGGGACTGTCTGTGTGAGCCAGGCAGCCATGGTGTGGAATTCATTAACACATGGAAGTAAGGGCACCACGCATGGGACTTATCAGCCTCACCAGACAGCTGGCCATGTCTGGGATGGCCATTATCACGTACAGGGCCTTCAGAAAGTATTCATGCCCTTTGACTTAATCCACATTTTGTTGTGTTACAGCCTGAATTCAGAATGGATTAAATATATGTTGTTGTTCTTTCTCTCACCCGTTTACACACGATATCCTGTAATGACAAAGTGAAAACATGTTTTTAGAAAGTTTTGCAAATGTATTGAGATGAAATACAGCAATATCTAATTTACATAAGGTATCACAACCCCTAAGTCATTACATGTTTCAAACACCTTTTTGGCAGCGATTACAGCTGTGGGTCTTTCTGGGTAAGTCTCGAAGAGCTTTGCACACCTGGATTGTACAATATTTGCACATTATTCTTTATAAAATTCTTCAAGCTCTGTCAAGTTGGCTGTTGATCATAGCTTGACAGCCATTTTCAAGTCTGGCCATAGATTTTCAAGCGGATTTAAGTCTAAACTGTAACTAGGCCACTCAGGAACATTCAATGTCGTCTTGGTAAGCAGCTCCAGTGTATATTTGGCCTTGTCTTTTAGGTTCTTGTCCTGCTGAAAGGTGAATTTGTCTCCCAGTGTCTGTTGGAAAAGCAGGCTGAGCCAGGTTTTCCTCTAGGATTTTGCCTGTTCTTAGCTCTGTTCCGTTTATTTTTATCCTACAAAAAAAACTCCCTAGTCCTTGCCCTTCACAAGCATATCCATAACATCCACAACTATGCTTGAAAATATGAAGAGTTGTAGTCAGTGATGTGTTGTATTTGCTCCAAGCAATAACGCTTTGTATTCAGGACATAAAGTTCATTTCTTCTTCTTTTTACCCATCTACAGTGCCTTGCGAAAGTATTCGGCCCCCTTGAACTTTGCGACCTTTTGCCACATTTCAGGCTTCAAACATAAAGATATAAAACTGTATTTTTTGTGAAGAATCAACAACAAGTGGGACACAGTCATGAAGTGGAACGACATTTATTGGATATTTCAAACTTTTTTAACAAATCAAAAACTGAAAAATTGGGCGTGCAAAATTATTCAGCCCCCTTAAGTTAATACTTTCTAGCACCACCTTTTGCTGCGATTACAGCTGTAAGTCGCTTGGGGTATGTCTCTATCAGTTTTGCACATCGAGAGACTGAAATTTTTTCCCATTCCTCCTTGCAAAACAGCTCGAGCTCAGTGAGGTTGGATGGAGAGCATTTGTGAACAGCAGTTTTCAGTTCTTTCCACAGATTCTCGATTGGATTCAGGTCTGGACTTTGACTTGGCCATTCTAACACCTGGATATGTTTATTTTTGAACCATTCCATTGTAGATTTTGCTTTATGTTTTGGATCATTGTCTTGTTGGAAGACAAATCTCCGTCCCAGTCTCAGGTCTTTTGCAGACTCCATCAGGTTTTCTTCCAGAATGGTCCTGTATTTTGCTCCATCCTTCTTCCCATCAATTTTAACCATCTTCCCTGTCCCTGCTGAAGAAAAGCAGGCCCAAACCATGATGCTGCCACCACCATGTTTGACAGTGGGGATGGTGTGTTCAGGGTGATGAGCTGTGTTGCTTTTACGCCAAACATAACGTTTTGCATTGTTGCCAAAAAGTTCAATTTTGGTTTCATCTGACCAGAGCACCTTCTTCCACATGTTTGGTGTGTCTCACAGGTGGCTTGTGGCAAACTTTAAACAACACTTTTTATGCATATCTTTAAGAAATGGCTTTCTTCTTGCCACTCATCCATAAAGGCCAGATTTGTGCAATATACGACTGATTGTTGTCCTATGGACAGAGTCTCCCACCTCAGCTGTAGATCTCTGCAGTTCATCCAGAGTGATCATGGGCCTCTTGGCTGCATCTCTGATCAGTCTTCTCCTTGTATGAGCTGAAAGTTTAGAGGGACGGCCAGGTCTTGGTAGATTTGCAGTGGTCTGATACTCCTTCCATTTCAATATTATCGCTTGCACAGTGCTCCTTGGGATGTTTAAAGCTTGGGAAATCTTTTTGTATCCAAATCCGGCTTTAAACTTCTTCACAACAGTATCTCGGACCTGCCTGGTGTGTTCCTTGTTCTTCATGATGCTCTCTGCGCTTTTAACGGACCTCTGAGACTATCACAGTGCAGGTGCATTTATACGGAGACTTGATTACACACAGGTGGATTGTATTTATCATCATTAGTCATTTAGGTCAACATTGGATCATTCAGAGATCCTCACTGAACTTCTGGAGAGAGTTTGCTGCACTGAAAGTAAAGGGGCTGAATAATTTTGCACGCCCAATTTTTCAGTTTTTGATTTGTTAAAAAAGTTTGAAATATCCAATAAATGTCGTTCCACTTCATGATTGTGTCCCACTTGTTGTTGATTATTCACAAAAAAATACAGTTTTGTATCTTTATGTTTGAAGCCTGAAATGTGGCAAAAGGTCGCAAAGTTCAAGGGGGCCGAATACTTTCGCAAGGCACTGTACCAATAGGTGCCCTTCCTGGTTGTTGTGGTTGAATCTGTGTTTGAAATGCACTGCTCTACTGAGGGACCTTACAGATTATTTCATGTTTGAGGTACAGAGATGAGGTAGTCATTCAAAAAAATCATGTTACTCACTATTATTGCACACAGAGTGAGTCCATGCAACGTGGTATGTGACTTCTCCTGAAGCTTTTTTTAGGCTTGCCATAACAAAAGAGTAGAATACTTGATTCTAAAAACAGAATTCCAATTTGACATTATGGGGTGTTGTGTGTAGGCCAGTGATACAACATCTCTGTTTTTAAATTCAGTCTGTAACACAACAAAATGTGGGAAAAGTCAAGGGGTGTGAATACTTTGTGATGGCCCACAAATATAAACACATAGACACACTGAAGCACATGCACAGATGCAGACACATAGACCTGGGCATGCAGACAGATGCAGACACATAGACTTGGACATGCAGACAGAGACAGACTCATTCACACACAGCGGGAACCAAGATTTACTGGGATTTACCACCCAAAACCACTCTCTTTTCCCAGGATGAAAAACTGCCAGAAACCCTTAAATTACAATAAATGATGTATATGAACAGCATGGTGTGAAATGGAACTGTTAAATTATATGCAATGTCTAAATCTGGCTTCTCTGCGGCCTCTGCGTGATGAATTATCAACGCTCAGGGTGGGGACAAGACAGCCGTCTCAGTATGGAATTCAGCATGTTCTCTCCCTGCTTTATCATGGTGTGAACAATGTGTGTACTTCCAGTCCAAATAGTACAGTATAATACAATACCGTACGGTAATACAGTTTACACTCAAATAGATTAGTCTACGAGTGCTAGTTTCGTTCATTTACCCAATAGAGCATATAACTAGCTACATCTATCTTATGTTCTATCTAATGTTTTGTTGTCATGTTTAATGTGCAGTAGGAGCCTATCATATACTGTATGTATTGGATAATGGCGCAATCATTTGGTCTTTTTTGGGCTTGCGCACGTTAAATGTCTTAAATGTAGGGCTCATAAAATGTATTTAATGTAGGCTCCAGTAGCACCAGGCTTACATTTTTTATCAAAGCTCTAATCAAATCCAGACTAGAGGTCGAATGGCCGATTAATTAGGGCCGATTTCAAGTTTTCATAACAATCGGAAATCGGTATTTTTGGGCGCCGATTTTGCCAATTTAAAAAATATTTTTTTTTTTTTGTACCTTTTATTTAACTAGGCAAGTCAGTTAAGAACAGTGGGTTAACTGCCTTGTTCAGGGGCAGAAAGACAGATTTTCACCTTGTCAGCTCGGGGGATCCAATCTTGCAACCTTACAGTTAACTAGTCCAACGCTCTAACCACCTGCCTGGCTCATTGCGAACTAATTTGCCAGAATTTTACGTAATTATGACATAACATTGAAAGTTGTGCAATGTAACAAGAATATTTAGATGCCACCCGTTAGATAAAATACCGAACGGTTCTGTATTTCACTGAAATAATAAACATTTTATTTTCGAAATTATAGTTTCCGGATTCGACCATATTAATGACCAAAGGCTTGTATTTCTGTGTGTTATTATGTTATAATTAAGTCTATGATTTGATAGAGCAGTCTGACTGAGCGGTGTAGGCAGCAGCAGGCTCGTAAGCATTCATTCAAACGGCGCTTTCGTGACAGCAGCTCTTCGCAAGCCTATCAGCCTAATGGCTGGTGTAACCGATGTGAAATGGCTAGCTAGTTAGCGGGGTGCGCGCTAACAGCGTTTCAAACGTCACTCGCTCTGAGACTTGGAGTAGTTGTTCCCCTTGCTCTGCAAGGGCTGCGGCTTTTGTGGAGCGATGGGTAACGCTGCTTCGAGGGTGGTTGTTGTCGATGTGTTCCTGGTTCGAGCCCATGTAGGGGCGAGGAGAGGGACGGAAGCTAAACTGTTACACTGGCAATACTAAAGTGCCTATAAGAACATCCAATAGTCAAGGTATATGAAATACAAATGGTATAGAGAGAATTAGTCCTATAATTCCTATAATAACTACAACCTAAAACCTCTTACCTTGGAATATTGAAGTCTCATGTTCTGAGCAAGGAACTCAAACGTTAGCTTTTTTACATGGCACATATTGCACTTTTACTTCTCTAACACTTTGTTTTTTCATTTTTTTAAACCAAATTGAACATGTTTATTTGAGGCTAAATGGATTTTTATTGATGTATTATATTAAGTTAAAATAAGTGTTCTTTCAGTATTGTTGTAATTGTCATTATTACAAATACATTTAAAAAAATTGTCCGATTAATCGTTATCGCCTTTTTTTGGTCCTCCAATAATCGGTATCGGTATCGGCGTTGAAAAATCATAATCGGTCAACCTCTAATCCAGACATAAGCCTATTTATACGCTTTATAATGCTTTGAATGACACTTCCGGTTTTGGCGGGAAATACTGGGTTACCCGGGAGAAAAATGATTTATTCTCAGGATGGAACATTTGTAAAATACTGGGAAAATATTCAACCCTAACTCAGACACATACCAGTACACAGACTCCCTGTCAGTGGAACATACAGGCACATATACTGAACAAAAATATAAACACAACATGTAAAGTGTTGGTCCCATGTTTCATGAGCTGAAATTAAAGCTTAATTCTCTCAAATTTGTTTATAACCCTGTTAGTAAGCATTTGTCCTTTGCCAATATAATCTATCTACTTGTCAGGTGTGGCATATCAAGAAGCTCATTAAACAGCATGATCATTACACAGGTGCACATTGTGCTGGGGACAATAAAAGGCCACTCTAAAATGTGCAGTTCTGTCACAATGCCACAGATGTCTCAAGTTTTGAGGAAGCGTGCAATTGGCATGCTAACTGCAGGAATGTCAGATAATTTAATGTTAATTTCTCTACCATAAGCCGCCTCCAACATTGTATTAGAGAATTTGCCAGTACATCCAACTGGCCTCACAACCGTAGACCATGTGTAACCACACCAGCCCAGGACCTCAACATCTGGCTTCTTTACCTGTGGGATCATCTGAGACCAGCCACACGGATAGCAGGAGTATTTATTCCTGTAATAAAGCCCTTTTGTGGGGAAATACTCATTCTGATTGGCTGGGCCTGACTCCCCAGTAGGTGGGCTTATGCACTCCCAATCCCACCCATGACTGCGCCTTTGACCAATCATGTGAAATCCATAGATTAGCGCTTAATACATTTATTTAAATTGAATGATTTTCTTATATGAACTTTAACTCAGTAGAAATCATTGAAATTGTTGCATGTTGCGTTTACATTTTTGTCCAGCGTATGTATACTGTATACACAGTGCATTTGTAAAGTATTCAAACCCCTTTACCTTTTCCACATTTTGTTACGTTACAGCCTTATTCTAAAATTGATAAAATAATTGTATTTCCTCATTAATCTACACACAATATCCCATAATGACAAAGCAAAAACAGGTTTTTAGACATTTTAGCAAATGTATTAAAAATAAAAACATATCTAATTTACATAAGTATTCAGACCTTTTGCTATGAGACTCGAAATGCATCCTGTTTCCATTTATCATCCTTGAGTTGTTTCTACAACTTGATTGGAGTCTACCTGTGGTAAATTCAATTGGTTGGACATCATTATATAAACAGGCACACACCTGTTTATATAATGTCCCACAGAAACTAAGCCATGAGGTCGAGAAGGGCCTTGGTCAGTGAGGTGACCAAGAACCCGATTGTCACGGTTTTCTGTATGTGAAGGAGAGTCGGACCAAAATGCGGCGTGTAGATTGCGATCCATGTTTATTAAACTGAAGCAAACACGAATCTAAATACAAACACTACAAAACAATAAACGTAACGAAAACCGAAACAGCCTATACTTGTGTAAACTAACACAGAACAAGGACATCAAGACACTAAGGACAATCACCCACAAAACCCAACACCAAACAGGCTACCTAAATATGGTTCCCAATCAGAGACAATGACGAACACCTGCCTCTGATTGAGAACCATATCAGGCCAAACATAGAACTAGACAAACTAGACATGTAACATAGAATGCCCACCCAGCTCACACCCTGACCAACCAAAACATAGAAACATACAAAGCAAACTATGGTCAGGGTGTGACACCGATGGTCACTCTGACAGAGCTCCAGAGTTCCTCTGTGAAGATGAAAACACCTTCCAGAAGGACAACCATCTCTGCAGCACTCCACCAATCTGGCCTTTATGGTAGAGTGGCCAGACAGAAGACGCTCCTCAGTAAAAAGGCACATGACAGCCCACTAGAAGTTTGTCAAAAGCACCTAAAGACTCTCAGACCTTGAGAAACAAGATTCTCTGTTCTGTTGAAACCAAGATTGAACTCTTTGGCCTGAACGCCAAGCATCACGTCTACAGGAAATCTTGCACCATCCCTACAGTGAAGCATGGTGGTGGCAGTATCATGCTGTGAGGATGTTTTTCAGCGGCAAGGACTGGGAGACTAGTCAGGATCAAGGGAAAGATGAACGGAACAAAGTACTGAGAGATCCTTGATGAAAACCTGCTCCTGAATGCTCAGGACCCCAGACTGGGGTGAAGGTTCACCTTCCAACAGGACAACGACCCTAAGCAAACAGCCAAGACAATGTCGGAGTGGCTTCGGGACAAGTCTCTGAATGTCTTTGAGTGGTCCAGCCAAAGCCCGGACTTGAACCCGATCTAACATCTCTGGAGAGACCTGAAAATAGCTGTGCAGTGACGCTCCCCATTCAATCTAACAGAGCTTGAGAGGATCTGCAGAGAATGGGAGGAACTGGGAAGAATGGGAGGAACTCTCCAAATATAGGTGTGCCAAGGTTGTAGCGTCATACCCAAGAAGACTCGAGGCTGTAATCTACAATGTAGAAAATAGTAAAAATAAAGAAAACCCTGGAGGTGTGTCCAAACTTTTGACTGGTTCTGTAAATACAGTTGAAGTCGGACGTTTACATACACTTAGGTTGGAGTCATTAAAACCCATTTTTCAACCACTCCACAAATGTATTGTTAACAAACTATAGTTTTGGCAAGTCGGTTAGGACATCTACTTTGAGCATGACACAAGTAATTTTTCTAGCAATTGTTATCAGATAGATTATTTCACTTATAATTCACTGTATCACAATTCCAGTGGGTCAGAAGTTTACATGCACTAAGTTGACCGTGCCTTTAAACAGCTTGGAAAATTCCAGAAAATTATGTCATGGCTTTAGAAGCTTCTGTTAGGCTACTTTTATAGCCTCGCTACTGTATATAGCCTGTCTTTTTACTGTTGTTTTATTTCTTTACTTACCTATTGTTCACCTAATACCTTTTTTGCACTATTGGTTAGGGCCTGTAAGTAAGCATTTCACTGTAAGGTCGACACCTGTTGTATTCGGCGCACGTGACAAATACACTTTGATTTGATTTGGAGCTGTATTTCAAGGCTTATCTTCTAACTCAGTACCTCTTTGCTTCACATCATGGGAAAATCTAAAAAAATCAGCCAAGACCTCAGAAAAACAATTGTAGACCTCCACAAGTCCGGTTCATCCTTGGGAGCCATTTCCAAATGCCTGAAGGTACCACTTTCATCTGTACAAACAATAGTACGCAAGTATAAACACCATGGGACCATGCAGCCGTCATACCGCTCAGGATGGAGATGCGTTCTGTCTCCTAGAGATGAACGTACTTTGGTGCGAAAAGTGCAAATAAAATAAAAACAACTGCAAAGGACCTTGTGAAGATGCTGGAGGAAACAGGTACAAAAGTATCTATATCCACAGTAAAACGAGTCCTATATTGACATAACCTGAAAGGCTGCTCAGCAAGGAAGAAGCCCCTGCTCCAAAACGGTCATAAAAAAGCCAAACTACGGTTTGCAACTGCATATGGAGACAAATATTGTACTTTTTGGAGAAATGTCCCCTGGTCTGATGAAACACAAATAGAACTGTTTGGCCATAATGACCATCGTTATGTTTGAAGGAAAAAGGGGGAGGTTTGCAAGCCGAAGAACACCATCCCAACCGTGAAGCACGGGGGTGGCAGCATCATGTTGTGGAGGTGCTTTGCTTCAGGAGGGACTGGTGCACTTCACAAACTAGATGGCATCTTGAGGAGGGAAAGTATGTGGATATATTGAAGCAACATCTCAAGACATCAGTCAGGAAGTTAAAGCTCGGTCGCAAATGGGTCAAATCAAATGTATTTATATAGCCCTTCGTACATCAGCTGATATCTCAAAGTGCTGTACAGAAACCCAGCCTAAAACCCCAAACAGCAAGCAATGCAGGTGTAGAAGCACGGTGGCTAGGAAAAACTCCCTAGAAAGGCCAAAACCTAGGAAGAAACCTAGAGAGGAACCAGGCTATGTGGGTCTTCCAAATAGACAATAACCCCAAGCATACTTCCAAAGTTGTGGCAAAATAGCTTAAGGACAACAACATCAAGGTATTGGAGTGGCCATCACAAAGCCCTGACCTCAATCCTATAGAACATTTGTGGGCAGAACTGAAAAGCATGTGCGAGCAAGTAGGCCTACAAACCTGACTCAGTTACAGCAGCTCTGTCAGGAAGAATAGGCCAAAATTCACCCAACTTGTTGTGGGAAGCTTGTGAAAGGCTACCCGAAACATTTGACCCAAGTTAAACAATTTAAAGGCAATGCTACCTAGTACTAATTGAGTGTATGTAAACTTCTGACACATTGGGAATGTGATGAAAGAAATAAAAGCTGAAATAAATCATTATCTCTACTATTATTCTGACATTTCATGTTCTTAAAATTAAGTCCTAACTGACCTATGACAGGGAATTTTTACTCAATGTCTGGAATTATGGAAAACTGAGTTTAAATGTATTTGGCTAAGGTGTATGTGAACTTCCGACTTTAACTGTATATATGTGCACATGCATACTATCAAATGCAGACCCCCCCATACAAACATCTCTCAAATGCCAACACTCATACTCACACTCAAACACACTCACATGAATGACCACACACAGGCCTACTGTATATTATACTAATACCGCACACATCCGCAGTGGCCGTGTCACTAAGGGCTTATGCATCCGGTGTTGTGTTCATTTTGGATCTCTGTTTCTCCCTCCCTCACTCACGTGGGTGATGTCCATGTACACTGATCCCCCCCCCCCCCCCCCCTAGTTCCTGAGGGTCATTCCTGCCTTTTAGCTCACACAACCCTCCTGAAGGAATGAGGGAGTAAGAGGTATGGAGAGAAAGAGGTAGGAAGAGAAAGACAGAGAGGGGAAGAGAGAGGGGGGGGGGGGGGGGGGGGAATGAGAGAGAGAGCGAGAGAGATGGGGACAGGGAGAGAGCTGGAAAGCGTGCTGATGAAATCTGCTGTCGTCAGCAGGTTCCAGTTAAAAGAAATGGGATTAGGCCTCCTCTGGGAGAGAGGCTTCAGGAATGCAGATGACAGGTTGCAGGGAGAGAGGGAGAGAAAAGAGAGCGATGGGAACGAAACGAGAGAGGGTGAGAAAGAGGAAGAAATACAAGGACCTCACACACTTTCATGCTTACACTCACCGTCATTCCTCTCTTCTGTCTCTCTGTCTCCACCTCTCTGTCTCTAAAAGGCTTGCATCGATCATTGTCCCACATGCATAAAGTGTATCGAAATCCCTTTCTGTTTCCTATCTCTCAAAACCTGTTCATTATGCTGACTTGAATTTGAAATTCAATGATTAACCTGTGATATGTCTCGTCTCTCTTGTGTTGCAGACTGGTATGCAGTTAACATATGATCCTGCTGCTATGCAGAATGGGTAAGAGTCAATCTATTTAAAGAATCTTTAAGAGATGTAGTGGTGATAGGTCTCAGGTGTTTGTCCGTGCGTGCCTGCATGCTTTCATGCCTGGTTGCCTGCGTGTGTTCCTGTCCCTTTGTCTGTGACTCTGATTGTGTGTGTATGCGTGCCTTCCGTGTCGGTGTACTAAGGGGTGCCATGGAAATGAATGGCCTAACAAAGTGTTCTATTTTTCGCTGTGTGCTGTAACAGGAAGGGGAGGAGAGCCTTGAGTTCCGTCCTATCTCAATGTGGCCTCAGTCTGTGACAGGAAGCTTCTCCCTCACTCCCTGCTTCCTGAAGCACTTATCTCAATGACCCTGGAATAAGACTGGGTGAATGAATAGCATCTCATTAGATAGAGCACTGGCCATTTTAGAACCGTAACGGTACGCTGTAATTATGAGGCCCGACATCAACGTTTAAGTTAGAGGAAACATGGAGAATAGCACAGTGACCATTTAGTAGATATGCAAGAGTGGTGTGTAGATAGAGAATATAATGTATGATTGCAGTATGTTGAGATTACTTCAAGACTTCAAGACTAGTCAGTGACAATAGTTCTATGTCAGTGGTCACCAACCTTGTCTGAGTCGAGATCACTTTCCCGAGTCATAATGCAAGCCGAGATCTACCGCTCAGTTTTTTTTGTGACATGACTTGAATAACATAAGTCTATGCCACATTAACCAATTAAAAACAGTTCTGAAGCAATAAGGTTTGTGCAGTAGGCTATAGGCCCAATACATTATCACTGCATATTGCCCTGCCAATGTTGGTATATGATCACACTGGTAATAGATCATTTGTTGTGTTACTTGTGAGGCACAGCTGAGTGAGCACAATCATTTGCTTATTTTTTCTTACTGGACTGGTGGCCTGCATCTGATGGTCAGTCTGAGGGAAGGAGGGATCAGCGGTGAGGCTGCCTCTCACCCGACTCACCCTCCCTCTGCTCTCCCTCCCTCCGCTGAGAAATGGGGACACAGTCTTCCAGCTGATGGCGAAACTCAAGTCACACTGTGTTATTTCTGCCTCATGCACCAATTAATGTTGTTACACCTATGACCAGAGAAAGTGAAAATACTCCTTGATATCAAAAAAGACACAAGCCGCTAATAATAACCAAAAGTATGTGAACACCCGCTCGTCGAACATCACATTCCAAAATCATGGTTCATTAATATGTAGTTGGTCCCCCTTTTCTGCTATAACAGCCACATCTGTGAAGGCTTTCCACTAGATGTTGGAACATTGCTGTTGGGACATGCTTCCATTCAGCCACGAGCGTTAGTGAGGTCGGGCACTGATGTTAAGCGATTGGGCCTGGCTCGCAGTCGGCGTTCCAATTCATCCCAAAGGTGTTTGATGGGGTTGAGGTTAGGGCTCTGTGCATGCCAGTCAAGTTCTTCCACAAGGATTTTGACAAAACATTTCTGTATGGACCTTGCTTTGCGCATAAGGGCATTGTCATGCTGAAACAGGAAAGGACCTTCCCCAAACTGTTGCCCAAAAAGTTGGATGCACACAATCGTCTAGAATGTCATTGTATGCTGTAGCGTTAAGATTTCCCTTCACCGAAACTAAGGGGCCTAGCCCGAACCATGAAAAACAACCCCAGAGCATTATTCCTCCTCCACCACTATTATATATACCATTATTCCTCCTCCACTTTACAGTTGGCACTATGCATTGGGGCAGGTAGCGTTCTCTTGTCATCCGCCAAACCCAGATTCGTCTGTCAGACTGCCAGACGGTGAAGCGTGATTCATCACTCCAGAGACCGCTTTTCCACTGCTCCAGAGTCCAATGGCGGCAAGCTCGGCCATGGAAACCCATTTCATGAAGCTCCAGACAAACAGTTATTGTGCTGACGTTGCTTCCAGAGGCAGTTTGGAACTTGGTAGTGGGAGTTGCAACCGAGGACAGATTATTTTTTTACGCGCTACATGCTTCAGCACTCGGCAGTCCCGTTCTGTGAGCTTTTGTGGCCTACCACTTTGCAGAGCAGTTGTTGCTCCTAGACCTTTCCACTTCACAATAGCAGCACTTACAGTTGACCGGGGAAGCCCTAGCAGGGCAGAAATTTGACGAACTGACTTGTTGGATAGGTGGAATCCTATGACGGTGCCACCTATATAATGTTTGTCTATGGAGATTGAATGGCGGTGTGCTCAATTTTATACACCTGTCAGCAAAGGGTGTGGCTGAAGCACAGGAAAAGTGTTTGTCTGCACTGGGCCTTTTAAAGCCTGTATTTCCTTGGCATTTTCAGACAAATGTTAACAGCTGGAGAAACAACACACCAACATTGTTTCGTGAGGTCATGTTTTTTTATTCCACCTCTAGTTCAAGTCATTGTCAGTCATTTTAATCCAAGATTTCGACGCATAAAATTAATTCAGGAATAGTGTTGAAGATAGCAGTACAGATACTGTAAGTAAGGCTTTTCAATTTTATAATTACAGTACCAGTCAAAAGTTTGGACACAGCTACTCATTCCAGGGTTTTTCTTTATTATTTTTTTTTTTTCTACATTGTAAAATAATAATGAAGACATCAAAATTCTGAAATAATACATATGGAATCATGTAGTAACCAAAAAAGTATTCAACAAATCACAATATATATTATATTTGAGATTCTTCAAATTAGCCACCCTTTGCCTTGAAAGCTTTGCATACTAATGGCATTCTCTCAACCAGCTTCATGAGGCAGTCACCTGGAATGCATTTCAATTAACAGGTGTGCCTTGTTAAAAGTTAATTTGTGGAATTTCTTTCCTTCTTAATGTGTTTGAGCCAATCAGTTGTGTTGGGACATGGTAGGGGTGGTTTACAGAAGTTGGCCCTATTTGGTCAAATAAAAATTATGGCAAGAACAGCTCAAATAAGCAAAGAGAAGCAATAGTCCATCATTACTTTAAGACATGAAGGTCAATCCGGAACATTTCAAGAACTTTGAAAGTTTCTTCAAGTGCAGTCGCAAAAATCATCAAGCGCTATGATAAAACTGGCTCTCATGAGGACCGCCACAGGAAAGGAAGGTCCCAGAGTTACCTCTGCTGCAGAGGATAAGTTCATTAGAGTTAATTGCACCTCATATTGCAGCCCAAATAAATGCTTCACGGAGTTCAAGTAACAGACACTTCTCAACATCAACTGTTCAGATAGGATTGTGTGAATTAGGTGAATAGTTGAATTGCCGCAAAGAAACCACTACTAAAGTACACCATTAAGAAGAAGAGACTTGTTTGGGCCAAAAAAACATGAGCAATGGACATTAGACCGGTGGAAATCTGTCCTTTTTTGGTTCCAACTGCTGTGTCTTTGTGAGACGCAGAATAGGTGAACGTATGATCTCCATATGTGCAGTTCCCGTGAAGCATGGAGGAGGAGGTGTGATGATGTGGGGGTGCTTTGATGGTGACACTGTCTGTGATTTATTTAGAATTCAAGGCGCACTTATCCAGCATGGCTACCACAGCATTCTGCAGCGATACGCCATCCCTACTGGTTTGCGCTTAGTGGGACTATCATTTGTTTTTCAACCCAACAATGACCCAAATCACACCTCCAGGCTGTGTAAGAGCTATTTGACCAAGAAGGAGAGTGATGGTGCTGCATCAGATGACCTGGCCTCCACAATCACCCGACCTCAACCTAATTGAGATGGTTTGGGATTAGTTGGACTGCAGAGTGAAGGAAAAGCAGCCAACCAGTGCTTAGCATATGTGGGAATTCCTTCAAGTCTGTTGGAAAAGCATTCCTCATGAAGCTGGTTGAGAGAATGCAAAGAGTGGGCAAAGCTGTCATCAAGGCAAAGGGTGGCTACTTTGAAGAATCTAAAATATATATATTTGTTTGTAATACTTTTTTGGTTATTAACTGATTCCATATGTGTTTTTTCATAGTTTTGATGTCTTCACTATTATTCTACAATGTGAAGAATAGTAAAACTAAAGAAAAACCCTTGAATGAGTAGGTGTGTCCAAACTTTTGACTGGTACTGTATATGTAGCCTTTGTACAAAGCCCAAACATGATAGTTGAATCATAATATATAATTGTAATATATGCCATTTAGCAAACACCTTTATCCAAAGTGACTTACATTTTACATAAGGGTACTTGGTCCCATGAATCAAACCCCATATTCTGGCGTTGCAAGCACCACACTCTACCAACAGAGGAGTGGTATAACATTGCACTTAACCAGCGAGGGGATAAAAATGACACCCAGGGATGTTAAAGTAGCCCGCCAGCTCTTTCCCCAAGAGCCAAACTCAACACTTTGGAATAGCCTTCTTTAAATGCATTGAGTTTTCCCAAACACTGTGGATTGAAGTCAGCCATCAGTCTAAGCCAGCCAACATGGTATAGCCTTATTGCTCGGGGAGAAAACACAGACACACATTTTTTATGCGACGACAAAGCTCCATTTTTGACCTGATAAAACCAGACTTTTCAATCGAGAAGCCATAAGACACTTCGTGAAACTTTTATGCGCCCCCACGAAACACAATATATTGCGTGGTGTTTGATTTGAGCAGGCAAAAGGATGAAACAAGACAATGAAGAGCTATACCCACATGTAGGAAGCTCTGTCTGTACGGCCCTCAAAGGCTGACCATAGACGACTATGTGGGTGTGTTTATTGGTGTGCATGGATCAATGGACATAAAAGGCATTTTAGTAGAGAGAGTGTTATCTGTTGTATGGGTTCATTCCAGTCCTTATGTGGAGATGGACTGGCTCGAGGAATATGTGTGGAAAAGAGTTCATATGGTTCAATTAGAGGTTAGTACATAAAAAGCCTAAGGCGGAAACACACAAAAATGTCCTCACATATTGGTGTCTATAAATGAATGTTAATTCCAAATCAACTTTTGGAAACAGTAGTTCCCTAACCTATCATTTTAATTAAACCTTAATAGGCACTTAATAACCATGATCATCCCGATATTTCAATGCAAACAGTTGTAATGCATGGAGATCTATAGTGTCATCCAGTACCCAGGGTCTGACCTCCCTTTCACCTGCTCTGTTTCCTCTCTCCTCCTCAGGTTCTACACCTCGCCTTACAGTATCGCCACCAACCGCATGATCGCACAGACGTCCATCACGCCCTTCATCGCTGCTTCCCCCGTCTCCACATATCAGGTGAGTGGTGTACTGGAGTGTACCCAGAGGGAGATAACCGTGGGGCGGCTGGGGACTGGCTGGGAGATGGGCAAGCTGTGGGGCTGGAAAACAGCAAGAGGCTCTCGGAGATTCGTAACTTTGAAGCTTTCCTCATTGGTTTGCCAACAACGCTGGGATGAAAACACAACAGACGGAAAGTCTCGACCGAAAAATGAGCAGGAAATACACTGAGGGGGGGGACAAGAGAAAAGCAACGCCCGTTAGGAATTAGAGTGTTGGGAAAAAACAAACAGTTTCTCCCTCGCTGTCCTGACCCTGTTGTGCTTTTCAAGCTTTTTCAAGCTGTCATACCTTTCATAGTAATTTTACATCCCTTTTTCATGCTAACTGAATTCCACACTTTGCATCCCAGTTGATCCCTGGAACCATGTGAAACAGAGCGTTTCCATTTCTAAACACGCACAATTTCAAGCACCTCCAGATGTTTGACTGCAACAAGCAGAAGGGAAGAGACACTGTTCAGTTCACCTCCACTTTCCCCCGAGAGCTCTCGCTGTTTATCATTGAGGCTGATTAGAATGCAGAAAGAGGGAGAGCGACAGGGAGAGAGAGAGATGGAACGAGAGAGTGAGAGAGATGGAATGAGAGAGTGAGAGAGCAAGAAAGCGAGAGCACTGGAGAGAGAGCGATAGGGAGAGAGAGAGAGAGAGATAAAGACGGAGAAGGAAAGAGAGAGGGAAGGGGGTTGGTTGGTGAAGGTTGGCTTGTCCGCCTTTCAGAAATGTCTGATTAAAACTCAGGTCCAGTGCTGGGGTGAGAAGTGGGCTGGAGCGCTGCGCTAATCCGCGTTCCGAAGGCTTCCCAAATTGATTTATCAAAAACAATGGCCTGGCTTTTGAGGAATATTAATCCTCACAGTTTCAATATTGGCCACGACCACTTCCTGATAATATTGCCCTTCAGCCAGGCAGCTACAGGCAAGGTGAGTCCTCCATCTTCTGCTCAAGTACAAAGAGTAGAGCAGGCAGGAAGCAAAGCATACGGTATGAGACAAAGGAATCACTTGTGGCCAAAATTATATTATTTCAGTTCTTTGTGGTAGAAAATATGAAGCCTTTTGCACTTTTTTTATTGGCTACTATTACATATAATCTGCTCAGATGCAGATCATTTATTGTTTATTGAATTGTGTATTTTACAATTGTATTTATTTACTGGAAATAACAAACAAACTAAAACGATGGCTAATTCGCCAAATGCCCATTGTAAACAGTTTTTCTTTGGACTGTCTGTCTTTGGACTGTGTACGCTGGGAAAACATCCGGATTACTTTGTCACATGACAGTGGACAATCCATCCACTTCCTGGTCTAGCCATGCGGTCTGCCAGAGGTAGACAGACATCCTCAGACTAGACCACTGGACAACATAGTCAGTCACACAATGTACCTGCTTCTTATTAAGTCATCACTGCTGCTACTAATGCATCCATAATAATAATTAGTTAAAAAATGTTTTTACAAAAATCAATCTCAAGTCAAAGCATTTAAAAGCACACGCAGGTTTAATCTTGTTGATGTCACGTGGAAATATTCTAAAGATGGACGATTAGGGAACAAAGCTTTGTCTCATCTCTCTTTTTTTCTTCCTGTTGTCTCGAGAACAAACATTGTGAGGAGGAAACAAACAATCATGGCTCTGTGCTATACAATAAAAACCCCTCACTTGTTTAGGCAAGCCCCAAATCATGGGCTTTAACGAGCTCAGAGGATTGGCGTTCTTATGGAAGATTAGCATCTGTTTGTCTTTGTTGAGTCCAATCATTTCCCCAAGGATCAATGGGCAGACGTGTGTGTGTGTGTGTGTGTGTGTGTGTGTGTGTGTGTGTGTGTGTGTGTGTGTGTGTGTGTGTGTGTGTGTGTGTGTGTGTGTGTGTGTGTGTGTGTGTGTGTGTGTGTGTGTGTGTGTGTGTGTGTGTGTGTGTGTGTGTGTGCGTGCGTGTGCGCGTGTGTGTCACTAGCTGTCTAATACTCCTCACCAGCAAATCTAAATGGTCCATTTCTTCAACTGTGGCTTCTCTCACGGGCGACAGCAGGAATTCTGTTGAACTGAATGGCCCACTCAGTCCAATAGAGCAGTAGGTCTTTTTCTGTTTCAGGGTTAGTTTGTGGGTTCTTGTCCCTCGATATTCGGATTGCCACTGTCGACTCAAGCTGGGTTGAGCCATCTTGTCCTGTGGCGTGACACGCTGTGCCTAATTCTGCAAATTCAAGGCCTGTGTGTTTTCAACTGGCCCGAGGCTCGTTAGCTTCGTCTTACCTCAACACGCCCACACTTCCCAGGCACGGAAGTAACAGTGGGAAAGGACAGGGCACAAGCATGCAGAGAAATAGCGTGACAATAGAAAACAAGTTATTGCACACTGTTGATTGTAAGGGAAAAGAGGTGGCATGGGTAACCTTAAGTCAATAATGACGTTTCATTTGATGTCTCCCTCATAGGTCCAGAGTACGTCATGGATGCCTCATCAACAATACGTTATGCAACCTACAGTAAGTGCAATTCCATTCTCTCTGTCATGTGATTTACTGTGTGTGCTCTAGCAGTCCCACGTGGACCTTTGACCTTTTGGGTTAGAGGTCGACAGATGCCTGATGTCTACTTTCACTTGCGGTAAATTCACAGTGCCATTCGGTTAACTCACCAGAAGAGTTACGAGCGCTTTGGACAGAATGTTATGACTCTTTCAGAATGTTGCAACCCCCAAGGCACTTTCTATGTGTTTAGAGCTAATATCAGGCAGCATTGGAATTGGTAAAGTAGATGCTCCATCTTCAAACTCCTCCTGTGGCAAGTCCACTTTCAGACCACCACCGGAACTCACCCACAGACTCGAGCACCGAACCGAATTGTATCGCTGATAGCTAAATGATTCCTCCGCTACTGTCTTGAATCACCGGAAACGATGTATGAGAAAGTTGGTCGTTCCATCGTGATAACCACTTGGATGTTCATTCGCTCTTTCTTAGGTGTTCAGACATGTGTTTCTGGTTGGGAACACACAAGAGTTTATGGGTCTTGGTGGACTGTAGTGTGACTCAGCAGAATTTAACTAGCAAAGCAGAACACCAGCTAGCCTGCTCAATCTATCTCTGCTCAATCTTTCTCTGCAACACACCAGGCCACCAGCACTCAATTCTGCAATAGTACTGCAATACTAATTATATCAGTCAGCGTTTCATGTTATATTAATCCTACATTACTAATAGGTCCCATGTGGCTCTGGTGTTGCAATGCCAGGGTTGTGGGTTTCGATTCCCACGAGGGGCCAGTACAAAGATGTATGTACTCACTACTGTAAGTCGCTCTGGTTAAGAGCATCTGCTAAATTCCGAAAAAATGCTATAATAATAATATATGCCATTTAGCAGACCCTTTTATCCAACGTGACTTACAGTCATGTGTGCATACATTTTACATGTGGGTGGTCCTGGGAATCAAGCCAACTATTCTGCCATTGCAAATGCCATGTTCTACCAACTGAGCTACACAGGACCGGCGTTTCATGTCATATTAACCCGTAAATGTTTATCATCCACAAGTTCAGCAGATCTCAAACTCAACCATTCTAGCTAGAATACAACCTCAATTATACCTAACTACTAGTGTATATAGTTGTTTTTGTTTCATTCATTTGGTTTCATGCATTTTTCACACAGAGTAGCTAATAATAACATTATAATAGCACATACTTTATTGCAACCGACTGATTCCCACTTAGGACAACTTAGTCTCTTGTTTAGGCAAGAGGCAATTAGTTGGTTTCGTGCATTAGAGCAGCCTGTATGAGTTGTTCATGAGAGCTGATGCTTTCAGAGCTCCTAATGGTTCTGCTGCTGTTGCATCCAATCTCCCATCCTGGCCCTGAGCTTTACTGCAGTATGTAGCTTTTTATACGGGTGTCATTGTGATGTGTTAGGCTATTGCCATGTTATCAATATTGCACTAATGTGAGGGACTGAAAATGCAGCCTTGTGTTTTGCAGAGAGTATATCAGGTTTCGGGTATGACCCAGATGCAGACAATGTCGGGGAAATAAAAGTTTATTTCTAATACAGGGGCAGGCAAACGGCAGGTTAAAGGCAGGCAGGGGTCAGTAATCCAGAGCGGGTAGGGTGCATAGGGTCCAGAACGGCAGGCAGGGTCAGGGCAGGCAGAAGAGTCAAAACCAAGAAGGACTAGGAAACAGGAGCAAGAAACAGACAGGAGCAGGGGAACAAATGCTGGTAGGTTTCATAAACAAAACAAACTGGCAACAGACAAACAGAGAACACAGGTATAAATACACAGGGGATAATGGGGAAGATGGGCGACACCTGGAGGCGGGTGGAGACAAGCACAAAGACAGGTGAAACGGATCAGGGTGTGACAGACTAGGGATATTCAAGTCAAATCAAATTTTAAAGGTCACTAGGGTGCCGAATACAACAGGTGTAGTAGACCTTACAGTGAAATGCTCACTTACAAGCTCTTAAAAAACAATGCAGTTTTAGGAAAATTCCTAAAAAAGTAAGAGATAAGAATACAAATAATTAAAGAGCAGCAGTAAATAACAATAGCGGGGCTATATACAGGGGGTATCGGTACAGAGTCAATGTGTCAATGTGCGGGGGGCACCGGTGTTGATGTAATTATGTAGTTGCCATACCAGGCAGTGATGCAACCCGTCAGGATGCTCTCGATGGTGCAGCTGTAAAACCTTTTGAGGATCTGAGAACCCATGCCAAATCTTTTCAGTCTCTTGAGAGGGAATAGGTTTTGTCGTGCCCTCTTCACGGCTGTCTTGGTGTGCTTGGACCATGTTAATTTGTTGGTGATGTGGACGCCAAGGACCATGAAGCTCTAAACCTACTCCACTACAGCCCTTTCGATGAGAATGGGGGCGTGCTCGGTCCTCCTTTTCCTGTAGTCCACATCATCTCCATCATCTTAATCATGTTGAGTGAGAGGTTGTCTGACCTCCTCCCTATAGGCTGTCTCATTGTTGTCGGTGATCAGGGCTACCACTGTTGTGTCATCAGCAAACTTAATGATGGTGTTGGAGTTGTGCCTGGCCATGCAGTCATGAGTGAACAGGGAGTACAGGAGGGGACTGAGCACACACCCCTGAGGGGCCCCTGTGTGGGGGATCAGTGTGGCGGATGTGTTGTTACCTACCCTTACCACTTGGGGGTGGCGCGTCGGGAAGTCCAGGATCCAGTTGCAGAGGGAGGTGTTTAGTCCCAGGGTCCTTAGCTTAGTGATGAGCTTTGAGGGCCCTACGGTGTTGAACACTGAGCTGTAGTCAATGAATAGTATTTTCACATAGATGTACCTTTTGTCCAGGTGGGACAGAGCAGTGTGGAGTGCAATAGTGATTGCATCATCTGTGGATCTGTTGGTGCGGTATGCAAATTGGTGGGGGTCTAGGGTTTCTGGAATAATGGTGTTGATGTGAGCCATGACCAGCATTTCAAAGCATTTCATGGCTACAGATGTGAGTGCTACGGGTCAGTAGTCATTTAGGCAGGTTACCTTAGTGTTCTTTGGCACAGGGGCAATGGTGGTCTGCTTGAAACATGTAGGTATTACAGACTCAGACAGGGAGAGTTTGAAAATGTCAGTGAAGACACTTTCTAGTTGGTCAGCACATGCTCAGCGGCCTTGTGAATGTTGACCTGTTTAAAGGTCTTACTCACATTGGCTGCAGAGAGCATGATCACACAGTCGTCCGGAACAGCTGATGCTCTCATGCATGTTTCAGTGCTACTTAGAATAAGTTATTTAGCTCGTCTGGTAGGCTCGTGTCACTGGGCAGCTCTCGGCTGTACTTCCCTTTGTAGTATGTAATAGTTTGCAAGCCCTGCCACATCCCAACGAGCGTTGGAGCCGGTGTAGTACGATTCGATCTTAGTCCTGTATTGACGCTTTATCCTGTTTGACGGTTCATCGGAGGGCATAGCAGGATTTCTTATACGCTTCCAGGTTAGAGTCCCGCTCCTTGAAAGCGGCAGCTCTACCCTTTAGCTCAGTGCGAATGTTGCCTGTAATCCATAGCTTCTGGTTGTGGTATGTACGTACAGTCACTATGGGGACGACGTCCTCAATGCACTTATTGATAAAGCCAGTGACTGATGTGGTGTACTCCTCAATGCCATCGGAAGAATCCCGGAACATATTCCAGTATGTGCTAGTAAAACAGTCCTGTAGTTTAGCATCTGCTTCATCTGAACACTTCTTTATAGACCGAGTCACTGGTGCTTCCTGCTTTAATTTGTGTTTGTTAGTAGGAATCAGTCGGATAGAGTTATGGAGTTATGGTCAGATTTGCCAAATGGAGGGCGAGGGAGAGCTTTGTACGCGTCTGTGTGTGAAGTAAAGGTGGTCTAGAATTTTTTTCCCCTCTGGTTGCACATTTAACATGCTGATAGAAATGAGGTAAACTGATTTAAGTTTCCCTGCATTAAAGTCCCCGGCCACTAGGAGCACTGCCTCTGGATGAGCGTTTTCCTGTTTGCTTATGGCGGAATACAGCTCATTGAGTGCGGTTTTAGTACCAGCCTCGATCTGTGGTGGTATGTAGACGGCTACGAAAAATACAGATGATAAACTCTCTAGGTAGATAGTGTGGTCTACAGCTTATCATGAGATACTCTAACTCAGGCGAGCAAAATCCTGTGACTTCCTTAGATATTGTGCACCAGCTATTGTTTACAAATGTGCCTTACCAGATGATGCTGTTCTGTCCTGCCGTTAGTGTATAACCCGCCAGCTGTATGTTCTTAATGTCGTCATTCAGCCACAACTCGGTGAAACACAAGATTATTACCGTTTTTAATGTCCCGTTGGTCCCATATATGTGCTTTCAGTTCTTCCCATTTATTTCCCAGCGATTGAACGTTAGCTAGCAGAACGGGAGGCA